>NC_136484.1:30037745-30277745 GCF_053919585.1 Euprymna scolopes | reverse complement strand
GTATCGGTAGACATTTTTCCTTTTTAGTCCTAGGGAGGAGAGGAAAGATAGGAACATTTACAACTAAAATCGCTGCATCAGTAGCAAAATTATCAAAGCTACAGACTAATTTTTTTTTCAGCAACCATTTTGGAACCAGCCCAAAACTATTTTGTCTGTCGCAAATTCGCCTTCTTTACGTTAACGTTCATAGTTGTTAATAACAATGAAAATATCATCTAAATATTTAGAAAATAAATAATACTTAAGTACGAAAATTTAAAACAAAGCATGCTTATATATAAAATACAGTGAGATTTTCCTCCAGTTCGTTAATCGAAATAGCTTAATTGACCAAAAGCTACTTAAAAATTCTAGTATGAATTTTAAGAGCCTTAAACCTATTTTTGTTTTAAGTGTATAATCTAACTACTTATCACGATGGCAAGAAAGAAGAAGAAAAATAAGAAACAAACAAAATACTGAGGATGGAGTTTGACTCCGAAAAAATATTTAAATTATAAATTTCAAACAAGTGCGTTGTAATTTGGTTTTCAAGCACACTTAATGCGTATTATATATATATATATATATATATATATATATATATATATATATATATATATATATATATATATATATATATATATAATGAAAGAGATAGTGCGTGCGCGTACACGTAGTGTAATGGATAAAGTGCTAAGTAATAATTAGTAATGACAGTCTTCTGGAGGTTGATGGCTTAATCTTCTGTTTGGGCGATACTAATAATCTCATTATCAATTACTTCAGATTTCTACCCACTCGTGCTTGATGGAATAAGAGCAGGCTACCACCGTGAGTAAAACAACGGCTTCTGTTTTAAATTTCAAGCAGATTCCTGATTTAAAAAAAACAAATTCCTGAATTCGACAGGAGGCACTTGAAGAAGGCCAGAGATTAGAGACCGAACCGTAAGACCAGTAGTCTAAATAATGTCATGTTATTAGTTTCTCTGTGGTCTTGCTGATAGTCACTAATTATGATGAGTAATTTTTATGCTTTGTAAGAGTAGAATATTCAAAGGAATGTTATCAATGCGAAATAAATATTTACAGTTGAAATATTTACATTTAATAGTTCACATGAAATGTCATTATGTTTTCACTAAGAATGTTAGAACATAAACAAAGATACGTGACAAAAGCCCGGCAAGGATCTTTAGGCTATGTGTAGTGATGACGTAATGAATTTTAGATTTATACGTAGAAAGTAAAGTTGTGGGAGTAGTGATAGACGATGACAGTCATGGGAGAATTAGACTGTGTAAAAGAACACATGCAGTTGTGGAGAAGTGACTGTCGTTTAATTGTTATGGACTTCCATTTCTTGTAATAAATAATTTTACCAAGAATTCTTCATAAGTTTCGGTTTCGACTATAGCTGATAACACTCCAGTAATCTATGGTTTTTTATAATTTTATCAAGAATTCTTCATGTGTTTCGGTTCCGATTTCGATTATAGCTGAAGGAACTCCAGCTTTATATATATATATATATATATATATATATATATATATATATATATATATATATATATATATATATATATATATATAGTAAGTTATAAAATGTATATGGCGATTAAGTTACACTGAATATTCCGCGTTTCATCCACTCTAGGATTCTTCAGGCTTCAGATAAACCTGAAGAATCCTAGAGTGGATGAAACGCGGAATATTCAGTGTAACTTAATCGCCATATACATTTCATAACTTACTAACTAGCTCTACCTACGTATTGGGCACTTTTGAAGTAAATACTTAAAGTTTACGCCTAAATCTATACTTTCGTATATTAATTTTATGTGAGTAAATTAAGTAGTTATATATATATATATATCATAAGGTTTGGTTTTGGTTTCGATTAAAGCTGATGCACCGAAGTCATATCGATATATTTTTTGTATTTTTGAAATCGCAAATTTATAATATATAAAAATCGATAGAACATTAACTCTATTATAATACTCGTATATACGAAATCTGCAAGAATTAAAGTATCATATTTAAGCATGCTTTATAACCGGGCTATGCCAGGCCTCCATGCTAAGCTTAGACAAATACTTTTGCAGTTTTAACAAAAGATTTACAATAATATCAGAGCGTCTCCATTTACGCTGAACATCTACAGAATGCCAACATCAATATGTTACATATGAATGAGTCCCCTGTGGAATTTCCACAGGTCCTGCTAGTACAACAATAATATAAAAAGATTAGATCACATTTTGCTATAAAAGTTTTGCTATTTTTTAGCAGTTCTGGTCTTCATCTTGTTGCAAATGTATGAAGATTAATGTACAAGAAGTCTTTCTAACCATAAAATTACTCGGTATTTAATTATCACGATAAACACTATGAAATGGCAAGTGGCACACATACAACAAAACATATCGAATCGTGTTCGTATATAAAATGTGCAATAACAAGTTACCTGATGCCAACCGACTTTTCTATAAATGTGATGAAAAGCCTGACATTTATTGTTTTGTTTATGTGATAGTAACTTGCCAGAAAATTCTCTCTCTCTCTCTCTCTCTCTCTCTCTCTCTCTCTCTCTCTCTCTCTGTTTAATGTATTGAAAATAATAATAATGTAAGTCATTCACCTCTCCTGTCATAATAACATTGGAAATGGTTGAAAAGCATAGAATCCCTCAAACAAAAACTCAGATATTTGACCGCTGACGAATGAATAATCATTTAAAAATTTTTTTTAGATATTATTCATCAAGAGCAACGCCGATCAAGAATATACCAATTTTGTGGGTATTTGTTTTTAGATTTAGCTGGACATATATGCACAGACAACTTCATATAATTCTAGCAGGCCGCCCGGTCGTAAAATACACATAAATATTATATTTTAATTGATGCGGATTTCTTTCTTTATTTTTTTACAAACGTTCACACCAAACAAGGCATATCGCATTTTGGACGCAAGGAGCTACTATTTGGGGCCATGCCTTGGAAAGATGAACAAGATGTTGGTTTACGTTACATTTAATCTTCTGCATATCAGTACAGTCAGAGAAGCAGGTAGCAGGAAGGGGATTCCAAAGTCTAGCTGTTTAAGAGAAGAAACTATTACAGTAGAAAGCTTTCTGGCATTTAGGGACATGAAGAGGTGAGATTTTATCGGGGATATGTACGTCGAGGGGGCACAAGTGCAACTAGCTTCTCAGAGCACATTAAAACAGGCACAGTAATGCGGAACTGGGACAGAGGTTGGAGCTTAGTTGACAAAGTGGGACCTATTGGATTGAAAACTTTTTTGAACCCCCATCCAAGAGGGAGAGGCTAGTGGTAGATGCACCAGCCCAGATGTAGCAACAATACTTCATACATGGGTGAATGGTGGCCTTGTAGATGTACAAGATACTCTCAGGTGTTAGTAGTCTTCTAGCTCGATAGAGGGAGCCCACCTTCTTTGCAGCAGCCTTTGCAATGTCTTTAATGTATTTGTTCCAGTTTATATTGCCCATGAATGTTAGGTCGAGGAGTTTAAAGGAAGAATTCTCAGGAAGGGTGTTATTTGTCATGGATATCGGTGATTGAAGAGGCGTCTTGTAATTGTTAAAGGAGTCTTACCAGCATTAAATATTACCATTCATTTTGCGGCCCCATTCCACTATGATCTGGAAGGCATTTTCTAACGATTCTGCCATTGTCTTAGTTTTATGTACTTTCTTTCTGTTCTTTCCTCGTGCATATTATAAAGTGTTGTATCATCAGCAAATATACCCACCTCGGACACAATATTATCAGGGAGGTCATTTATGAATATCAGGAATAATAGTGATCCAAAGATAGACCCCTGAGGCACTCTGCAGATTTCTACATTAAATATGTCAATAATTACTTACAGGCTACAGTATCCAGTAATATATATATATATATATATATATATATATATATATATATATATATATATATATATATATATATAATGATGAAAATAATATTCCAACGTAATGGAGAGATGAAAAAGGAATAAACCAAATTATATGTTCATCAACGTTTTGTCTTTATTTCAAGACTTCCTTGCGATGAATATTTTTACGGAAATAAAATACTAGTACAATATTTGTAGATATACGAACTCAAGAATATCTTTAAATATTGTACTGGTATTTTATTATCTTAAAATTATTCCTCCTGGGGAAGTCTTGAAATAAAAACGAAACGTTGATGAATATATAATTTGTTTTCTTCGTTTTTCATCTCTTTTTCTCCTTCTCACCATATAATATGAATAAAAACGTTTTATATAGGAGCATAAACCGATACCATTACAGAAATTGCTAAACTGCATAAGGAAATAGCAGTATCCAAAATATTATGATTAGTTATTAAATTATAATTATTTCCAATGGATATCTCAACAGGCTAAAACGAAAGTCATAATAGAAAGAAATTAAAATCTAAAAATCAAAATTAAACAACAGCTTCCCTGCAAAAAAGCAGACACTAGACATAGCTTATTTAAACAACGAAATATAACCTATATTTCATAAGTCAATAAAAGAAAACACACACACGCACATGCTCTCATCCGTGCGCACCCACACACACTTATGAAATGAAATAACCACACACAAAAAAAAACATACGCATGTGAACACACACCCATACCGCCACACAAGGAAGAGGAAAGACAAATAATAAAAAAAAAAATGTCAAATAACATTTCCACACTTATAACCTCAATTCTCACTCAATGACCCTGGACTGACCTCAGCAAAACAAGGGTAAAAGCACACTTAAGTTGGAAGAAATGTAAATTTCTTGGAAAGAGTATTTCTTCTCAGAATGGCCTTTTCAAATCATCTCTTTCCACAAAAGTTCTGAAGAGAACATTAAAAAATCGTTAAAAAATCGTCCGGAACACATTAAAACTTCTTTCAATAATTGGAAAAATGGAAATATCAAATAATAAAACAAGTATATAAAAAACAGAATAATTGCTGATGGCCACACGCAAATTAAATTTTTTTATTATTATTATTCAATCTTCACCCCAAACAAGGCAAGTGCCACTTTGAAGTAGGGGGCTACTATCGGGGGCATAATTTGCGGGAGGGCATTATGAAGGGAGATGAGTAGAAAGATGTTTGTTCACATTACACTTAAACTTCTGCATATCAGTACAGTTAGGAAAGCAGTATCCCGGAAGGGAGTTCCAAAGACTTGAGTTCTGGGAAAGAAACTATTGGAGTAAAAGTCTTTCTTACACCTAGGGATCTCTACTGTAAAGGGGTGGGACTTAGTAGCTTGTCGGGTTAGTCGGGGGTAGTCACGTCGAGGAGGTACAAGTGCTTGCAGTTCGTCAGAGCATTCACCATTAAAGTATTGTAGAACAGGCAGAGGGATGCAAAATATATATATATATATATATATATATATATATATATATATATATATATATATATATATATATATATATAATTATGTTATCAAAGAGTAAATCTTCAGCAAAGCAAAGCTTATCAGGATATGAAAAGCTCAACACTATTAAGAGGGGCAAACAAACATATTAAATGAAAGAGGAAGAATAAAAGTTTATATATATAAAAATGTAACTCTTGGTTCGTTCGCAATTAATAGTCTAAAAAACCACTGGGCGGATGGCTTCCACGTTTTGGTATAATATGTTTACTATATCCATGTGTGTTTTTATATATTTCTTTTTAATTATAACATTATACTTAATTTTTCTATGATAAATAGGTGGTTTTCTTTGTACCGATAGGCCATTTTTTATTTAGGGACAATTATTTATTACCGCTTCCTGTCACGTGACCGGTGTTTCCAATTTAGCGGTTTTCCTGCTAGATCTGGAGATTTCGTTTGCAATCTAGCGGGGAATTCTAGAAAATCTGGAGATATTTGGCACCCACACACCCGCAATTTTAGATTAAAAAATAAAGAAAAGCGCTTGAAAATACTTTAAAACATAAAATAAACTCATTCATGTAAGTAAAAAAGTAGCATTTATTGCCTTTGGTAACAATTATTTATTGATTATTTGTTTTGTTTTTCATTTTTTTCTCGGCTAACCATTCTTAAATCTCGCTATAAAATCGATTTTTCCAAGTACAATTTAGGTGGGGGAGAGCATTCCAACCTCCGAAGTTTAGTTTAAAATACGATCTAAGCAACCCTGCTTAATTTAGAAGTATTTAGTCGAAAATTGTAAAAAGCAAGAAACAACAGCAAAAAAAAAAACTTGTACGAATACAGTAGAATTTAATTATCTACCAACCTAAATACTTTTAACATGCTAAAACAAAGTTTTTTTGCTTTTTTATTTTTCTAATTTCAAAATATGTTGCACCATTATTGTGATGTTTAATTTGCAGTATATTTCAATTTAACTTTTATTATAAAAAGTTTGAGTTTATGATTTGTTTCCTGCAAAAAAAAAAATAATACCCTCTCTGAAAAAACAGGTAAAACTAGCTGATAAAATATGTAAGCCTTCTGGGGAGCTAACCGCTTCAATATAATTCCAGAAACATATAGTGAGAAAACATGGAACATTTTATATATTGAATATACTATATTTATAATTTTTTTTATGGTAGGAAGTTAAAATATGGAGTTGGGGGGATGGGGATTAGCGATTTTTGAACATTTCAGATGATAAAAGTTAAAAATCTAGCGATTTTCTGGACATTTCTTTCTCCTGATCTCGCGGGTTTTTTTTAAATCTCAGTTGCCAAAACTGCATCACTAAAAAAACACTACAGGCTTAATGTAAACAGAATGTGTTTACAATATCGGTAAATTTTCAATGGGTTTAATCACATGGTTATTGATAATGTAACCATGTGATTGAAATTTAATTTAAATTAACCACACGTGGTCGCTTTCCTATCAAATATTCATCGAAAAATGGTAGGTACAGACAAAATGAATGCCGACGCTTAAAGTGTATAAACATTTTTACCCCTCCCTTTACTTAAAAATTCACCAAAAATCAGGAAATTAACCAATTTTAATGAAAATTTCAGTATTTATCAAATAATAATCGCAGAATATAATGAACTAATTATTTTTACTTAACTCTTAGTGAAAATGTTTTATTTTGTTTAAACAAAAAATACCTTTACTAAAGTTATGGTTTTCAGTAGTAAATAATAAACGCAAGAATTTATTTTTAATTTTTTTATATAAATAAAGCATCGTAATTTGTAACAATAAAAAATATTTTTTACAGTAACGTTACGAAAAAAGCCCACAAAGTCCGTATTAATGAATTCGATATAACTCGAAGAAAAATGAATTCTCGCATACTATTCAGGAAATTAAAGATTCAATTAGATTCCTATTTCAGTCACCTAAATTATTTCGGTTGAAATGAGTTTAGGAATTTATAGCCAAACCTAAATTTATTGTTTTTGTTGCTTAAAATAAAATGGCATTAATACAGTAAGTTAGGTAAAATTTGCATAGAATGCTCTGCTTTATGGTTGTTGTAAAAATGGAACGGAAATTTGAATTTCGTTCCCTTTTAAATTCGGTACATTTTTACAGTACGTCCAACTCATCGTTCACATTCGACACGTCAACTTTTATAGCTTTTCGGGTATACTGGCAAGGTTAGGGGTGTTTATTCCGAAAGCCGTTCTTAACATGGGTAGATTGGTAGGTGTGTCAGAAATTTCGTGAAAAATAGTGAATAATTCCACCCCGTCTTTCCAAGCTTATAACTCCTCGAAAAATGTAACTCAAGCTCTAATTTTTTTTTTCAATTAAAGGAGCAAGGACCAAGGTTTCATTAAAAAAACAAAAAACAAACAACGTGTTTTTAAAAAAAAAAAAAATGTTTTAAACTTCGGACTTTACAGGTCAATTTCTAAAAAAAAAACACTACTTTTTTTTTGTTTTAAATTTGAATATATTATTTGTTGACCCTTTCTCTTCAATTTTTAATATATAACACTTTGGTGAGGAAATTATTTACTTTTTAATAGACATTTCAAAATGGGAGGCGTGAATTATTCGACCCCCTGTCTTTCCAAGCTTATAACTACTCGAAAAATGTAATTCAAGCCCTATTTTGTTTTCAATTAAAGGAGCAAAGACCTAGTTTTCATAAAAAAAAACAAAAGAATAAATAAACAACGTGGTTTAAAAAAAGGTTTTAAACTTCGAACTTTACAAGTAAATTTCTAAAAAACACTACTTTTTTGTTTTAAATTTGAATGTATTACTTATTGACCTTTTCTCTTCAATTTGTGATATATAAAACTTTGGTGAGTAAATTAATTATTTACTTTTTAATAGACACTTGAAAATGGGGGGGGAGGCGTGAATGAAAAAAAAACGTTTGTTTAAAATATTATATTCGGTTTATTGGAAAGAGCATAAAATTTCACATTGCCACTGAAAATATCGTAAAAATAGAATCAATAGAAAAATTTTGATAGATTTTTAAAATTTAAAAATTGAAAAATATTGAGTTCGTAAAATTCATTACTGTTTTTTAAAAAATAAAAAAAATATTTCTATTATTTTTAAAACAACTTTAATAGTTTATTTTGGAAGTATAATCCATAAAGAAAATAAACAACCCACTTTTGAAAGAGAAATTACGAGTTTTTTATATTTTATTCGCAGTTTCGTGATAGGGATGTCAAAAATTCCGACAAAAATTCTGATACATCTACTAGATTGGAATGTTTATTCGTTGTAAACATACCCGACAGCCTATAAATGTCGACATTTCCAATGTGAATGGTAAGCTGGACTTATGTAAAAAATAACAAAAAGATATACCAAACTGACTTTTTCGTTTAAAAGGAATTATTTCCCTTTCGTTATTAACTTTTTTTTTAAATAAATATTTTGTGTTTTATATACATACAGTACAATTCTTGAATGTTACTGTTTTGATTATATTCGTTTGGGGGGGCCACAATTAAAAAATTAAGAAAGATTAAAACGAAGCAAAATTTAAGTTTCCGTTCCATTTTTACAACAACCGTAAAACAGCGCATACTCAGCAAGTTTTATCGTAATTTATAAGCATAATGTTGAAACACTAAACAAAAATTTTATTTATTTTTTTGCATAATTAAAGATGGAAGTATTTTTCTATTTATTTTCTGAACATCTGTTAAAAAAAAGTAATTTGTACATTCTCTTGAAAAAAAGAATCAAACTTTTCTCTACTTTCACATAACTATTTACAGTGTTCATGTAAAGCATTCATCTGTTCTTTTTATAATAAAAATTCCGTTTTCAAAGAGAAACGTTTACTGCCAAATTTCTTTAAAAAAAAAGTGCAAGTTTTCCTGAAAAAAAAAAACTTTCACCAAACAATTTACGGTAAAAAATTAATCTTTTTGGGGGGAAAAAAATAACAACTTTTATTGATTAAAAAAATTGCAAAAAATAATAAAAGTAAATAAACGAACAAAATGCAATTTTTCTTGAGGAATGTGTTCCATTTTAACAAACTGAGCCACAGGAACGCGTGGCCGGGTACAGCTAGTATATATATATATATATATATATATATATATATATATATATATATATATATATATATATATATATAGGTTATTTGTTTTTGTTTTTGCAATACGTCTTGAATGAATTCAATTATTATTTACGAAAGTTCATTTTTTCCTAAATGCGAGTTGGGAATTATTTTTCCTTTAACCAATTTGGTACCCCCACATGGGGAGCGGTATATATATTATTTTTAAAATATAATTATCCACTGACATGTGCTTCGTCGACTACGAGAGTGGCTGAATATATATATATATATATATATATATATATATATATATATATATATATATATATAAAGCTGTGTGTGTGTGGTCACGAATAGGCTCCTATATGATTGACTATTTTAAAAAAACTGATTACATATAATGATAGAAGATGTATCGAGACACGGGAATAGGTATGTTTGATCTGGAACAAAAACACTAATAATAATAATAATAATATTATTATTATTATTAGTAGTAGTAGTAGTAGTAGTAGTAGTAGTAGTAGTAGTAGTAGTAGTAGTGTCGTCATGAACTGGCACACTAATTAGTCGTGGGGGTGAAAGAGGATGGAATGACCGAAACGTGATAGCACGAAAATAACTGAATAATTGCAAGGATTACTGATACCTACAGGTGGCTCATTGCCATCAAAATCTTAGTGAAGACCAATGTTCGCTGCAAACCAGAAAAATGATAAACAAATTTTGCGACAATGTAAATTAATTTGCAAAAATAACCCAAAGAAGTGAGGCTACTAGATATATAGAAAGACCGTTGTCACTTAGACTCCGGAGAATGCCACAAGTTGTTCTCAGAGTAATCTTGGATGATTGTCTGTGTGAAACCCCTATTGAATAATAATAATAATAATAATAATAATGATAATAATGATAATAATAATAATAAAGATGGTTCATTAAAATTGTTGGGTCTGCGTTCGCGCCTGGTCCACAAAGTATGGAAATAAAAAAATTTTAAAATAAAAAAAAAACGTTTACAAGGGTTTTTGATATAGATGTACATAAGAATACTTTGAAAAGTATGTTTTAACTTAAATAGGGGTGGTATAATAAAATTGTGGGGTCTGCGTTCGGCCTGGCCTCCATAGAATGGAAATAGGCACAAACTTTAATAAAGACTTTTCATATCTATCTGCGTAAGTATACTTTGATAATTATGTTTCAGTTTGAAGAAATATGGTATAATAATAAAATTATGGGGTGTTCGTTCGCACCTGACCTCCATAGAATAGAAATATGTCACAAAGTTTAACAAGGTTTTTTAATATAGATCCACAGAATATTGTGATAAGTGTTTCAGTGTGAACAGGTATGGTATAATAAATTATGGGGTTTATCTATTTTATTTTTACTTTCATCATATTTTGCTTCGGTTTTGATACCCCCAAATTCAACCCAAATTTACAACCTTTCATTTTCATAACCTATCATACTTTGCGAAATCAGAGTCCATTTTCTGTAGGCTGTTTTTGAACCCAGTCAACAACGGGTACTTTTGCTAGTATATATATATATATATATATATATATATATATATATATATGAATAAAAAAATCAATACGAAAAATATATAAATGTTAATATCTTTTCTGTATTTATTTCCTGTGTGTTGACGTGTAGGTATACAAAAAGCAAAAAGTCTTTTTCGTCTTCTTTCTTTCTTTTATATATATATATATATATATATATATATATATATATATATATATATATATATATATATATATATATACTGAGTTCGTGTAATTCAGTAAATTTTCATATACCAATGAGTTTTAAGCCAAAAAGAATTGACTTAAGGAGTAAGCTACAATATATATATATATATAACTTCATTATATCATCAGAACAATAAGGAAAAATAAAGGGAAGTTTAAGAAAAAAAAACTCTTTAGACCATGGCATTTCAAAGATAAATGCTTCTCCTCAGAAGAGAAGGCCCAGAATTACATAAAATGCAAAAAGTGGATTAATGACATTTAGATATGAAATGAGAATGAAGAATAGGATAATATGGTAAAAAATAATAATAAAAACAATTTAAAAAAATATGGGAGTGTGAAACATTCGTTGATCATTATTCAATCCCGAGCAACGTCGGGTCTTCCTGTTAGTATATAATATAGACACCATTATTTTCATGTTTCAGACTGTTGTCCGTATTTTTGTTATTTACAATGGTTCCACTATTGTACTTTTCAGTCTTTATATTTTTTTTGTTGCTTTGAAGTAATTTACTATAGAGCAACCCTTCTAAAAGGGGCCAACTGTGTCTCAATAATAAACTTCTGGGATGGGAACTTGTTCTATTTCTTGACACAGTGTGTGTGTGTGTGTGTGTGTGTGTGTGTGTGTGTGTGTGTGTGTGTGTGTGTGTGTTGTAATATGTTCTGGTTACTTTCTTCAGTACAGAATTCATGATAAAGAAAAAAAGTGTTATAGGTTTTTTTATCGGGGGGGGGGTTGCTTAGGTGTTATTTTGTGTGAAGGGGGGAGGGTGAAAGGTGTCTTTTCTTTTGAAAGAACATCTTTCACTGGTGCTCTTCTGATTCTCTAAAACCAACCATCAATTCCAATGTCCGTGTTAAACTAAATATTCTTCTATTGCTGCAAACACCTAAGAAAGCCATTTTGCCAGAATCAATATACAGTGCTTGCACGCACATTAACAATCAAATGCAACCTATCGTTCGTTTTCTCTCTTTCTCTCTCTCTCTCTCTCTCCCCCCCCCCTTTCGGTCTTTCTTGCCTCTCTCTTTCCCCCTCTCTTTTTCTTCCTCTTTCGCTCCCTTTCTCTCGTTCTCTATCTCTTTTCCTCTCTGTCTCTTTCTTTACTTTCCTTTTTCGTTTTTTTTTTTTCTCTCATTTATGTCATGTGGACAGAGGTGATAGTACATGATACGACTCCATCTTGCAAATCGTGGCCTTCTAATGCACTTAGTAAACAAGATGAATTTACTTTCTACTCAACTGCTTTTTGCCCCTTAGGGAGAAAACTAACTCCAAATAAATTTAAAAAAAAGAAAAAAACAAACAAGGCTTTGCTATACCTGTCCCTTACTCAAATACATCACCATCATGCGAATCCAAAAATTTTTTTTACACCAAAAAAGCAAAGGGAGATAACTCTATTTTGCAACCTATTCACATTCCACCTTTGATCCTTCTTTGACATTTGCTCTTTTAATTCTTTCCAAATGGCCATTACAAAAGAAGAAAAAAAAAAGAAAGGAATCATAGAGGAAAATTACAGTCGTTCAGTTTGTCTATTTTATGGCAGACCAACCTATTTCAGCTTATTTAATGCTGAAATCCATTGCGTCTTGTAAATGTTTCATGAAATTGGTGGTGCATTGATTTACCAATGTAGACTGTGGATTTGAAGAGCCATGTTCAAATTCTGTTCAGACTAGTCTATAACTACATTATATGTAAATAAAGCAGATTTTGCTAAAACTTACTCTGGTCTTTCTATTTATTTATTTAATTATTTTTTTCTGTATAACCCACATTTAATAAACTTATACTCTATTAATTTACTGCATTTTTGGTTTATTTATTTAACTATATACTTATTTACTTATTTATTAAATATTAATTACATTAAGTAAATGAATTAAGTATGTTATAAATATCATTTTAACTAGTGAAGTTATTAGTGTTATGTTAAATAGATGATATGATGATTTTTCAGTGGTTTTATAAGAGATTATCGTAAATTCACTTATTTATCAAATATGAACTTCTGAAATATTTACAATTAATCTCTACTTAATGTCTTTGATTTAATAATCACTTTGCCAGAACATGATAATTCTTAATTTTTCATTAAGACATAAAATATTTGGGATTACATAGCATGAGACTTGAAGTCTTCATTATGATGCTCCATTATATACAGGTACTCTATTGTTCCTCTTTAGGGACCATATATGTTTGTATAGTGAAGTGTTATTCTTCTTTCCCAGTTTTTTTAAAGATATTTTATGGTTCCTCTACTTGGTCTTAAAATCAGTGCTTGTCTCTCCTACAGAAAATCTTTTTAAACTTGGATTATCTTTTGGGTATTCCGTTCCTAAGTATGCTGTACTCCTGATCAACTTAAGATAGTTATTATAACAGTAATAATGAGTGTATCTGCCGAGATAAAAAATAGCTGTCCATTACAAATGTTTGACCAAGAGTATATTTCAAGTCCAGCTTCCTCAAGCCAAAGTACTGACCATGGATTAAGGAAGCTCGACTTGAAATAATTTGCAACTGATACATGTGTGCATATATGTAGTCAAAAATGCTTGTATGAATAAAAAAAAAAGTATACTAAAATACAACTCTATTTGTTATTGAACAATATATTGTAAACATTGTAGTTTTATTGAATTAATATACTAACACACACAAACGCACACATATCTATCTATCTCTATATATATGTATATATATTTCTTACCCGCAAGTGCTGCATTCACTAGTAAGAGATTAAATTCTTGTCACTTTGTAAAAATAGAGCACCCTCGGTAGTCAGTAATGTGAATGTAAAAATATATAAACACTATAAGTTTTGTTACTTTTGAGACATAGAAGTAAAATCTTCAACTATTGATTAGTTTCTAGCTATCAAGTTTCAGATCTCTGTATAAAATCCCTCATTACGTCTAGCCATACTGAAAAGTTGTGATACGGTTAAACAGTTGTGTGTGAATGATATATATATTTAAATGAATGCTAAAGTTCGGCTCATTTATTGCATTAATGGCGAGATCAAAATGTCCTATGTCAATATATATAAGCATTGTGTTGGTAGACAAGTTAATTTTGTTTCTTAGAAATGTAAGAAAAGAAACGTACACCATAAGCATCTCAATAGAAATGATACTCTTGGTGGTAGATTGAGGGGTTAAAGATCACTACAGTCTCCACCCATTCTATGACTGTCTGATATGTGTTCTTAGAACTAAATGGTGTCTTCCTATTGATGTCTAGGTAGTCATCTTTGTCTTCCATTATATTTCTGGTCCTTTTTGCCTTTAAAGCTATTTTGCAAGTTCTGACATGAACAAACTTTCACTTATAAGCACGGCAAGTGGATTGCTGTATATCATCGCTTGCTTTGGAAGAAAATAAATGATAAAAGATTGACCAGAAATTTCGTAGTCGATTCGTTCTGCTTAATCAACTCTATCCCCAATGGTGATCGTAGGATGAGACGGTCATATATTTATATTATTTGAACTCTTCTCATATATATTATTTAATTGGAATTCATTACGCTATTCTTGTTTTACACAATGTCCAATAATTAATATTACAAAGTTTTTTGCCCATATTTATTAAATAAATTTAACAATACAGATCACTCAAATACTAAATTCAAAATATACAAACTTTATTTAATGTAACTGCACTGTGCATCAATAACCTGCTGCAAACGCTTGGTGAATGCTCTACACGTGCCACAAATGCTTTTTTGTGGGATTTTAGCTCATTCATCACTTAATTTCTTCTTCAGAGCCTCCAAATTTGTATGGTAGGAAGTTGAGACTTTATTCTCCAAGATAGAAAAAATATCTTGGTCTCACCAGTTTATTTGAAACGTTTTAATGCTCTCCACACCAACCTTCGGTTCATATTTAAGATCTTCGCAATGTCTCCTGCAGACTTTCCAGATTTGAATAGTTCTACAATGGAAATTTGTTTTGCTAAATCACCGGGCATATTGTCAATAATAATCTTCAAGTTAAAATTTATCCATAAACACCTGAAAAAGATTAAAATTCATGAAAAATCACTAAATATAGATAACAATAGAAAGTTGTAACAGTAAATATTGAACATCCTATGTACAAAACCACCATAAGAAACACAATTTAAAGGTGGTTACATCGGCTGAAACGTTGTGAAAATAGCAAACAAGAATTTTTTTTTCTTACACAGTGCTCACCACTTATCAAGGCCCGGAAACTATTCAGGGATAAGGGTTATTACAAGTACATTACGTTAGTATGGAGATTTGATGAAGTATTTACTTAAGGGGGCGGTTCATTAGGAATTTGTTAATGTTGGAGTTGAACACATCCAAGTTGTAGTCAGGTGGGAAGCAGGCAGACGGAACAGAGTTCCGCAGGCGTGCAGTTCTAAGAAAGAAGCTCTGTTCATGAAATCCACGTTTTGATTTAGGCACAGATAAAGAGTGGGGGAAATTTTTCACAGTGGATTCAGCTAGACGGGTGTTTTTCGTGAAAGATTGGTGAGGGGGGACCAGAGATTGGAGTTCAGACAAGCACCTGCCATGGAAATAACGATAAAACAAGGATAGGCTCGCAACGTCTCTTCTATGGGAGAGAGGTTGCAGGGTAGAGAAAAGGGCATCCCCCACTAAGCCACAAAGTCTATTTTGTACTCTGTCAAGGCAGGATAGGCTGTTTTTAGCAGCTCCTGCCCAGATATGGCAGCAGTATTCCATCCTTGGAATAGTAGAGCAATAAAAAGAAAAATCCCCATCTCAAAAATTCCACAGCATAAGATACTTATAAGATACATTCTACGATATCTATCTCTGGCCGGGTCTTTATTTATCCCTTTTTCGCTACAAATCCATCCTTATCACTTCTCATTTTTTTTCAACCTTCTCCTGCCAACTGACTCTGCTACCTCAACTGTATTTCATCCATTAACCCAAGAACTCACATCCATTCTGTTAACGTGACCATAACAACAGAGTTTCCTGCTCTGTACATATCTCTCTATATTGTTCAGATCTGAGGTCATCAGATTTAATCCTATCTTTACATTAAATTACATATCCAGAGATCATTTTCATATCGTTTCTCTCTATGCAACGCATACCCTCAACCCTCACTAGCCAGGTTTCACTTCTATACATCATCACAGTAAATACACATGCCTGATAGACTCTTCTCTTGGTCGACACTGGTAACGCTCTGCTGGCTAATAATGGCGGAATTTCCTTGAACTTACTCCACCCACTCCTAACACTCACACTCACAAGCTAATATAGACATTTCTACCTCAGGTAATTGACTCGTTGATCAGTAGAAAGAAGCAGAACTTTCTCCAAACTTGACACTTAAAACCCATTACCAAATTCTGCCGCTTAAGAAGCTGTCTGGGTTTTATTAGTTCAATGTGATGCGATTCGATAGCTATCAAGCAAGTTTGACAAGTGCTGACGAATTTATCTGTTTTGTTCACATTTGGTTTCTTAGGTATTGTTTAGTCTTAGTCTGCCTTTGGTGACTTTTATTGGGAGAAAGCTATAACGTTGATTTCTAAATCTTAAGATATGATAGAATCATATTTCAAACACTTTGCTAATAGTCCTTATTTACTTGCATTCCCATGAGGGCAAAGTTAGAAAAAAAGTTGGTTTTTAATGTGGAAGTTATCCAGCTCCCCTCCAAAGGGCTATTCTGGATGGGATAAAAAAATGCCTTAACACAGACTGAAAACAGAGCAAATACTACACTTTGATCTAAAATGTCAAATCAGTTCACTAGCAGGGGCCCGGTCGTAAAATACGCTTAAATATGATATTTTAATTTACACAGATTTCATATTATCAGTAGAGTCAATACTCTATAGATTATTTCATATCATATTGTACCCAATATGTTGTCCTGATTTCAAAACTAAAAAAAAAAAAATTGATTTGAGTGCTATGAGCTAGAATCGAAACCGAAACCAAAATGAATAATAGGGCCATTAAAAATTATGGCGATCATTAAAAAAGAAAGAAAAGAGAAAAAGGAAGGACAGGAAAAAAGAAAAAGGTAAAAAAAATCGGAATGAGGATCAACAAAAGAGCAAATAAGAAATACAGGCATATATATAAAAATATATATATAACAGGGTAATATATATATATATATATATATATATATATATATATATATATATATATATATATATATATATATATATTCAAGAAAATATTAAATGCAACGGAGACACTTTGCTTTATGATTCTTTTTTTTTTAATTTTTCATCGGCGCTATATATTTTAACTTTTCGCCATTTACTGTATATTTTAGTTTTCACTTTTAATTTGTTTGCATTTTCCCAGATGCGTATATGGCGGCCATATTGGATTTAAAAAATTGCCGCCATAAGATGTACGTTTTGTAATATCTTGGCTTCTAAATAAACTGGAACACTGATTTTGACTGCTAAACCTACATTTTCAGAGTCCAAGAAGCCAATGGTGGTAGTTATAAAATTTTCCCAGATGTGTATATGGCGGCCATATTGGAATTTACAAAATGGCTGTTGTAAGATGTATGTTTTGTAATATCTCGGCCTTTAAATAAGCTGGAACACTGATTTTAACTGCTAAACCTATATTTTCAGGACCATAGAAGCCAATGGTGGTAGTTTATAAGCAACAACATTTTTAACATTAACCTTTAGATGCATAACTGGGTTCAAACTGATGTGGTGTTGTTTTATGGCAATATCTTTGTAATAAAAAATATTTATCATTTATAAATTCATACTTCAGCTGTTCCTAGAAAAATCTTGTTTTATATCACTAATTCAAATTATTAATTTACCTCTGATACTTTGAGAACTTCTAGTTTTTGTATTGCTATTCTAACATTACTGTTTGTGTTTGTAGGTTAAGCATGAGTAATGAGTCGCAAAGTAGAGAGGAGGCATGTCAAACCAAGGAGTCCATTAACTGAAAGCAGCGCATTCTCTGCCAGTCTGATGATAAAAAGTCTTGATACAACATCGTCGATTAGAGTCCTATGGGCTCGTACTGCAAGTAATTCTAGAGAGGGCTAGTTTAAATGATGGGGACTATGTTCAAGTTCAAAGGTGACTGCAGAACTGCACACCAGAAACAATGTGTGAAGAGAGGGTGGTCTGGCGTCGCTCATGTCATTCAAGTGCAACTAACAAAGTTGAAATACAACGTGCAAGAGATCGCAATGCACATGCTTTAGCTACAGGACACTACACTGCCAAAAAGCCTGGGCAGAAAAGAGGAAGGACATCTGGTTCTGCATTGCCATTCACACGATCACATACAAGTCCACTGGATGAGAAAGAGTGCTTCTTCTGCTAATAGGACAATGGCCAACAACTGTACCAGATCGGAACTAAGAATGCAGGTAAAAATGTCAACGATGCTGTGGAAAGGTCCCATAATCCTGAATTGAAGACTAGGCTGAACACCTGCATATCACTAGGTGATGCACATGCACTTGATGTCCTATGCCACAAAGCTTGCGGGACCAAAAATGTGTTCCATGCTCTTCGAGATACTAACACTAGCAAAACTGTTGAAGAACCCTTTCTACAAAAGGCGAGTCTGCTTAAGCTGATAAATCTTATTGATGTAGAAACAAAAAACATACCTTGGGATGGATGATATTGAAACGACTTATGTTAATATGCTTGGTTCGGAAATTTTTGAAAGTCACGTATTTGTATTCAGTAGGATCCTTACTTATTTGCCGCACCTGAAACATAAGGAAACCAACTGTCCTTTACTCCCTAGATGCATGTGAAGAGGACATGGTTAATACCTCAATAACCACTGGTAAGGAGGAGGAAAACAGCATGAAGACAATCTACAAAGCAGCACAGGTGATAAGGAAAAGCATTGCAACCTTCACAGAGCTCAAGGAAAGAAATGTCATGCAAGTATCTAGTGACAATGACGATGTTCCAGCTGAATTGTACACCTTAATCCAAAAGCTGGAAACTGTAAAGAAAACCAAAGATGTTGGCCAAGCAACACTAACGGTGAGCCAGAATATCATGTATGGGTTCAAATTCAGTAAACAGGTAAGTTACCAGCCAAGCAATGAATCAGCATTCAAGTCACCCCGTGCATGAAGGAACCCTCAGGTTCTGGGACTGTCCACCATGGCACACACAACAAAAAGCTGTTGAATCTTCTCAATGCTCATGGCTACGCTATTTCACATCGCCGAGTCCTTCTCATGGAAACTGCTCTGGCAAATGCTGTTGTAGAAAACACCAGAGCATACCAAGGCCTCTATCTACCACCATTCCTGAAGAGAAAACATGCCCCATGAAGACCAGTCACCTCAAGCTGGAAGTTCTACCCACCAAGGATTTACAGAGCTAACATCTACTGATCAGCCAAGTCAGAAGATAGCATTGGTGGATGGCATGGTGCTTGTGCAGAAGCTGAAGAAGAAACCAGCGACTCTAGTGACAGTCAAGGATCTGAGTGACTGCTTCAATGACAGAATGATGCAACTAACACGAGATTGTGATGAAATCATCCTCGTTTTTGACACATACCGAGCAGATTCTCTGAAGAGTGCAACCAGAGATAAACGAAGATAAGGAAAAGCTTCTATTCAGTATCGAGTCAAAGATGACAATAGCATCAAACGCATCCCAATGAGGAGGTTCCTCTCCCATGACAAGACAAAGGCTGATCTAACTGACTATCTTGCTGCCCAAACTCTAGAGTACAACAGGGGATCATCCAAGCTAATCATCACATCTGCTTCTGGATATACTAAGAGCAACAAAGACCTGGTCTTTGAAGTAAATAACCATGAGGAAGCAGACATGCTGCTGATCCACCAGGCTGTGCTGGCTTCACAGCGAAACCCCCATGATGCACAGTTAGTATTTTTCTCCCCAGATACGGACGTTTTAGTGCTAGTCACAGCAAACTATGACCTATTGCTGAGAAACACGCCCATTTCTATGGCCTCTTGTGTTATATAAATTGAATCACTGCGGCGAGCTCTAGGTAAAGAAAGAGCAAAGGCTTTGCCAGCCTTCCATGCATTCACTGGGGCCAACAACATAGGGAGGTTCTCCCGTATATGCAAGACAACCTGGCTGCAGATTTACCTCAAAGCAGATGCAGATGTTGTCAATGCTCTGCAAATGCTTATGGATGAAGCAGAAGTGACAGATAGAATGCTGTCAACACTGGAGTCCTTTGTACTCGCTAAAACGGATCAACATAAAAACAATTCCTGAACTGTGATGGCATCGGTTCTGCAAGCATAGGGCAGAAAGTGACAGGCTCCCTCCAAAACCTGAAGCTCTAAAGCAGCATATTTTAAGAGTCCATGTCATGGTATGGGCACAAGCAACCATTGCTCTGCAGATTTCACAACTGGATCCCCTAGAAAATGGGTACTTCAAACAATTGGATGGCATCCTGAAACATATGACCACAGAGGTCCTCCCAGCCCCTAAGGCCATCCTTCAGATGGTCACATGCAAATGTATATTTGACTGTTCTTCTGGCAGATGTTTCTGTAGGTCTAAAGACTTAGCCTGTACTGACATGTCAGTGCAACAGCCAGTGCGAAAACGATGAAGATTCCCAATCTCTGATGTATGAAAGTGATGTTGATGATGATATTGATGATGATGATTATGCATAGACTATGATAAAACATCTCACTATGTTTAAGATGGTTGCGCAAACATTCAAAGTTTACAGTTAAAAGGCATTTCAATGAAAATAACTCTGATTTAGTATCTAATTGCCAGGGTTGTTAAGTTTTTTACCCATATGGTGAATTATGCATTTCAATGGGGGAGGGGGTTACAAAAGATGAAATGATACAAAACATACATCTTACAGCAGCCATTTTGTAAATTCCAATATGGCCGCCATATACACATCTGGGAAAATTTTATAACTACCACCATTGGCTTCTTGGACTCTGAAAATGTAGGTTTAGCAGTTAAAATCAGTGTTCCAGTTTATTTAGAAGCCAAGATATTACAAAACGGCGGCCAGTTTGTAAATCCAATATGGCCGCTATATACGCATCTGGGCAAATGCAAACATTGATTTTTTGATTCCTGAGACAAAAAGCTTTCCAAAAATGTATAGGTTTGCAAATCTCCAAAAAGTTCCCACAAAAGTTAAAAGTGTGCCATTAGGAACCTGACTACCATGGCAACTTAAGATACACAGGATACTTTGAAGGTCCAAAGGTTATATCTTTATTAAATTGGTTGATTTTGAATTTAATATATTTATCAATTAAGAATTCTGGGTAGCCATTATCGACCAGGATTTCCTTAATTTTAGTAATTTCAGTATCTAGCAGATCGGGGGAACAAATAACCAAGGCTCTATGTACATAGAGAGAGGGAGAGAGTTTGGTGCCTTTGAGGCACACCCTTAGAAAATAAATAGTTTAACACAAGCCACTGAAATAACAAACACAACAACTTCATATAACGTAACAAAGAAAAGGGGTTTATTTTGGCAAGCCACTAGTGAATGTTAGCAGGGAGATATTGTTCCGGATTAAACTTAGCATCTGGCCACCTCGTGCTGTCACGATAGTTATTCCCTGTGGGAATCGTCAATATCAGATTAGGGGCAGAGAGAGAGGAAGGGTCTGGTCTGGTTGGCGTCTCTCTGTAAGGAGTTCTTTCTCTTTAAACCGGAAGCTATCAGAGGAGAGAGGCATTGATTCGCAGGGGAAAAGTTTCATTTATTTCTGATACATTTGGGTCTGCCAAACGATTGTGGAAAATGGACCGTATGTTTCCGTGACGTCAGATTTGTGTTAACTATACAAACTATGGAAAAGCAGAAGCGACTTAATGATTTTTTAAAACCTTTGTTTATCTTTTTCAAACTGCAATTAATAATTAATCTTTGTTATAATTTTGTTAGGTTTTAAGATTTACACAGTTTAATGATTAATAATATTATAAACATTTTTATATTAAATATGAAATACGGTTTTACTGAATGTTCATTTCGTTACCTACGGGGTTCCATATTTTGTTCGGTAAAAAGAGACATACAAGATATGAGGGGGGGGGCTACAAAATGCTTGATATTTGTGCAATAATATTTTCAAATTGGTTTTAATCTGGCGATAAAATAGCTGACAAGAGTCATGTTTATATTAAAACTTAATATTAAAAAAAAATGTAAACACAATTAATTAAAAATCTATGTTGTAACGGAACATTTTGAAATAATGGAATTTTAATCGTTTTAATCTTTTAAAAATTAATTAATTTTAAGGAAGTTTCTTTTTCTTGGCAATTCAACTGATTATAGTATATAGTAATTCGAAAAAAAAATGCTATTTAAAAAAAAAACATAATAATATTAAATTTATATCATTTTTTAATTGCAACTTCAAGGTAATTTTTTGTTCAATATGTGTATTTAAATTAAAAAAGAATAAATATGATTTACTTATTTGAATTCTTATGCTTCATAATAAATGGAAATGTCGATAGATTTAAATATATTTTGTTCAAATTTCGAAAAAATAAATGGGGGGCACGCACTAAAAAATATTTTCTCTTGTATATTTTACGGAAACTGCATTTTATATGTAATTTCATTCTAAAATGGAAAAGTATAAAAAATTTCACGAAAATCTGACCATTAGTTGATTTTTGCTAGATTTATTAAACACGGGTATGTTTTCACGTTCGAGATGCTTACTACATGGGAACGTTATTTTAAAGCGCCAATTATGTAAACACGATTTTCGTCTCGCAATTTCATTATTTTCGTACGAAGAAAAAAATGTTTTAATTATTACTAGTTTATTTTGCCCTTCTTCTTTTAAATGGTACAAAAGTTATATTGATAATATTAATTTATAATAAAGTTACATCATTTTGCATGGGGGGGCGTAATTCTGTGGTGACTTTTGGTAGTGCCTATGATACATATATTACGTTTTTGGTGGACAAGATTCAAGCAAGTGCGGACGGTCTACAGAGTTTTATAATTATATAGATTACAATGACGAGCTTCATATTACACATCAATATTAAGTACCTATGGTTCAACAGGGTACTTTTTGGTTTAAGTTCGATGTTTACAAGTATCATATAACATCAGTGGGCGTTTATGGTCTGTGATAGCTTTAACTGATTTTTCATAACACGCTGTAATTACGGTAACTAGGGCGTGTTTTAATCTTCCATTAATGAATAACTAGGTTTCTCATTTAACAACAACAACAACAACAATAAAAAAGAAAAGGTCATCATTATTTTTTGCATTTCAAATTTATCACTGTCCGCTCACATTTGTCAAATCCACATAAATGTCTGTCCCCTTTTCGCAACGATGTTCGTACTGGTGAAGTCATATCACTGAAAGGTTTCACACCAGTTTAGCAAATAAAGTAAGAATTATACTGGCAGATTTAGAAATTATACTGGCAGATTTTTTAGCAAATAAAGTAAGAATTATACTCGCAGATTTAGAAATTATACTGGCAGATTTTTTAGCAAATAAAGTAAGAATTATACTCGCAGATTTAGAAATTATACTGGCAAATTTTTTAGCAAATAAAGTAAGAATTATACTCGCAGATTTAGAAATTATACTGGCAGATTTTTTAGCAAATAAAGTAAGAATTATACTCGCAGATTTAGAAATTATACTGGCAAATTTTTTAGCAAATAAAGTAAGAATTATACTCGCAGATTTAGAAATTATACTGGCAGATTTTTTAGCAAATAAAGTAAGAATTATACTGGCAGATTTAGAAATTATACTGGCAGATTTTTTAGCAAATAAAGTAAGAATTATACTCGCAGATTTAGAAATTATACTGGCAAATTTTTTAGCAAATAAAGTAAGAATTATACTCGCAGATTTAGAAATTATACTGGCAAATTTTTTAGCAAATAAAGTAAGAATTATACTCGCAGATTTAGAAATTATACTGGCAGATTTTTTAGCAAATAAAGTAAGAATTATACTCGCAGATTTAGAAATTATACTGGCAAATTTTTTAGCAAATAAAGTAAGAATTATACTCGCAGATTTAGAAATTATACTGGCAGATTTTTTAGCAAATAAAGTAAGAATTATACTGGCAGATTTAGAAATTATACTGGCAGATTTTTTAGCAAATAAAGTAAGAATTATACTCGCAGATTTAGAAATTATACTGGCAAATTTTTTAGCAAATAAAGTAAGAATTATACTCGCAGATTTAGAAATTATACTGGCAAATTTTTTAGCAAATAAAGTAAGAATTATACTCGCAGATTTAGAAATTATACTGGCAAATTTTTTAGCAAATAAAGTAAGAATTATACTCGCAGATTTAGAAATTATACTGGCAAATTTTTTAGCAAATAAAGTAAGAATTATACTCGCAGATTTAGAAATTATACTGGCAAATTTTTTAGCAAATAAAGTAAGAATTATACTCGCAGATTTAGAAATTATACTGGCAAATTTTTTAGCAAATAAAGTAAGAATTATACTCGCAGATTTAGAAATTATACTGGCAAATTTTTTAGCAAATAAAGTAAGAATTATACTCGCAGATTTAGAAATTATACTGGCAGATTTTTTAGCAAATAAAGTAAGAATTATACTGGCAGATTTAGAAATTATACTGGCAAATTTTTTAGCAAATAAAGTAAGAATTATACTCGCAGATTTAGAAATTATACTGGCAAATTTTTTAGCAAATAAAGTAAGAATTATACTCGCAGATTTAGAAATTATACTGGCAAATTTTTTAGCAAATAAAGTAAGAATTATACTCGCAGATTTAGAAATTATACTGGCAAATTTTTTAGCAAATAAAGTAAGAATTATACTCGCAGATTTAGAAATTATACTGGCAAATTTTTTAGCAAATAAAGTAAGAATTATACTCGCAGATTTAGAAATTATACTGGCAAATTTTTTAGCAAATAAAGTAAGAATTATACTCGCAGATTTAGAAATTATACTGGCAAATTTTTTAGCAAATAAAGTAAGAATTATACTCGCAGATTTAGAAATTATACTGGCAAATTTTTTAGCAAATAAAGTAAGAATTATACTCGCAGATTTAGAAATTATACTGGCAGATTTTTTAGCAAATAAAGTAAGAATTATACTGGCAGATTTAGAAATTATACTGGCAGATTTTTTAGCAAATAAAGTAAGAATTATACTCGCAGATTTAGAAATTATACTGGCAAATTTTTTAGCAAATAAAGTAAGAATTATACTCGCAGATTTAGAAATTATACTGGCAAATTTTTTAGCAAATAAAGTAAGAATTATACTCGCAGATTTAGAAATTATACTGGCAAATTTTTTAGCAAATAAAGTAAGAATTATACTCGCAGATTTAGAAATTATACTGGCAAATTTTTTAGCAAATAAAGTAAGAATTATACTCGCAGATTTAGAAATTATACTGGCAAATTTTTTAGCAAATAAAGTAAGAATTATACTCGCAGATTTAGAAATTATACTGGCAAATTTTTTAGCAAATAAAGTAAGAATTATACTCGCAGATTTAGAAATTATACTGGCAAATTTTTTAGCAAATAAAGTAAGAATTATACTCGCAGATTTAGAAATTATACTGGCAAATTTTTTAGCAAATAAAGTAAGAATTATACTCGCAGATTTAGAAATTATACTGGCAGATTTTTTAGCAAATAAAGTAAGAATTATACTGGCAGATTTAGAAATTATACTGGCAGATTTTTTAGCAAATAAAGTAAGAATTATACTCGCAGATTTAGAAATTATACTGGCAAATTTTTTAGCAAATAAAGTAAGAATTATACTCGCAGATTTAGAAATTATACTGGCAAATTTTTTAGCAAATAAAGTAAGAATTATACTCGCAGATTTAGAAATTATACTGGCAAATTTTTTAGCAAATAAAGTAAGAATTATACTCGCAGATTTAGAAATTATACTGGCAAATTTTTTAGCAAATAAAGTAAGAATTATACTCGCAGATTTAGAAATTATACTGGCAAATTTTTTAGCAAATAAAGTAAGAATTATACTCGCAGATTTAGAAATTATACTGGCAAATTTTTTAGCAAATAAAGTAAGAATTATACTCGCAGATTTAGAAATTATACTGGCAAATTTTTTAGCAAATAAAGTAAGAATTATACTCGCAGATTTAGAAATTATACTGGCAAATTTTTTAGCAAATAAAGTAAGAATTATACTCGCAGATTTAGAAATTATACTGGCAAATTTTTTAGCAAATAAAGTAAGAATTATACTCGCAGATTTAGAAATTATACTGGCAAATTTTTTAGCAAATAAAGTAAGAATTATACTCGCAGATTTAGAAATTATACTGGCAAATTATTTAGCAAATAAAGTAAGAATTATACTCGCAGATTTAGAAATTATACTGGCAAATTTTTTAGCAAATAAAGTAAGAATTATACTCGCAGATTTAGAAATTATACTGGCAAATTTTTTAGCAAATAAAGTAAGAATTATACTCGCAGATTTAGAAATTATACTGGCAAATTTTTTAGCAAATAAAGTAAGAATTATACTCGCAGATTTAGAAATTATACTGGCAAATTTTTTAGCAAATAAAGTAAGAATTATACTCGCAGATTTAGAAATTATACTGGCAAATTTTTTAGCAAATAAAGTAAGAATTATACTCGCAGATTTAGAAATTATACTGGCAAATTTTTTAGCAAATAAAGTAAGAATTATACTCGCAGATTTAGAAATTATACTGGCAAATTTTTTAGCAAATAAAGTAAGAATTATACTCGCAGATTTAGAAATTATACTGGCAAATTTTTTAGCAAATAAAGTAAGAATTATACTCGCAGATTTAGAAATTATACTGGCAAATTTTTTAGCAAATAAAGTAAGAATTATACTCGCAGATTTAGAAATTATACTGGCAAATTTTTTAGCAAATAAAGTAAGAATTATACTCGCAGATTTAGAAATTATACTGGCAAATTTTTTAGCAAATAAAGTAAGAATTATACTCGCAGATTTAGAAATTATACTGGCAAATTTTTTAGCAAATAAAGTAAGAATTATACTCGCAGATTTAGAAATTATACTGGCAAATTTTTTAGCAAATAAAGTAAGAATTATACTCGCAGATTTAGAAATTATACTGGCAAATTTTTTAGCAAATAAAGTAAGAATTATACTCGCAGATTTAGAAATTATACTGGCAAATTTTTTAGCAAATAAAGTAAGAATTATACTCGCAGATTTAGAAATTATACTGGCAAATTTTTTAGCAAATAAAGTAAGAATTATACTCGCAGATTTAGAAATTATACTGGCAAATTTTTTAGCAAATAAAGTAAGAATTATACTCGCAGATTTAGAAATTATACTGGCAAATTTTTTAGCAAATAAAGTAAGAATTATACTCGCAGATTTAGAAATTATACTGGCAAATTTTTTAGCAAATAAAGTAAGAATTATACTCGCAGATTTAGAAATTATACTGGCAAATTTTTTAGCAAATAAAGTAAGAATTATACTCGCAGATTTAGAAATTATACTGGCAAATTTTTTAGCAAATAAAGTAAGAATTATACTCGCAGATTTAGAAATTATACTGGCAAATTTTTTAGCAAATAAAGTAAGAATTATACTCGCAGATTTAGAAATTATACTGGCAAATTTTTTAGCAAATAAAGTAAGAATTATACTCGCAGATTTAGAAATTATACTGGCAAATTTTTTAGCAAATAAAGTAAGAATTATACTCGCAGATTTAGAAATTATACTGGCAAATTTTTTAGCAAATAAAGTAAGAATTATACTGGCAGATTTAGAAATTATACTGGCAAATTTTTTAGCAAATAAAGTAAGAATTATACTCGCAGATTTAGAAATTATACTGGCAAATTTTTTAGCAAATAAAGTAAGAATTATACTCGCAGATTTAGAAATTATACTGGCAAATTTTTTAGCAAATAAAGTAAGAATTATACTCGCAGATTTAGAAATTATACTGGCAAATTTTTTAGCAAATAAAGTAAGAATTATACTCGCAGATTTAGAAATTATACTGGCAGATTTTTTAGCAAATAAAGTAAGAATTATACTCGCAGATTTAGAAATTATACTGGCAAATTTTTTAGCAAATAAAGTAAGAATTATACTCGCAGATTTAGAAATTATACTGGCAAATTTTTTAGCAAATAAAGTAAGAATTATACTCGCAGATTTAGAAATTATACTGGCAAATTTTTTAGCAAATAAAGTAAGAATTATACTCGCAGATTTAGAAATTATACTGGCAAATTTTTTAGCAAATAAAGTAAGAATTATACTCGCAGATTTAGAAATTATACTGGCAAATTTTTTAGCAAATAAAGTAAGAATTATACTGGCAGATTTAGAAATTATACTGGCAAATTTTTTAGCAAATAAAGTAAGAATTATACTCGCAGATTTAGAAATTATACTGGCAAATTTTTTAGCAAATAAAGTAAGAATTATACTCGCAGATTTAGAAATTATACTGGCAAATTTTTTAGCAAATAAAGTAAGAATTATACTCGCAGATTTAGAAATTATACTGGCAAATTTTTTAGCAAATAAAGTAAGAATTATACTCGCAGATTTAGAAATTATACTGGCAAATTTTTTAGCAAATAAAGTAAGAATTATACTCGCAGATTTAGAAATTATACTGGCAAATTTTTTAGCAAATAAAGTAAGAATTATACTGGCAGATTTAGAAATTATACTGGCAAATTTTTTAGCAAATAAAGTAAGAATTATACTCGCAGATTTAGAAATTATACTGGCAAATTTTTTAGCAAATAAAGTAAGAATTATACTCGCAGATTTAGAAATTATACTGGCAGATTTTTTAGCAAATAAAGTAAGAATTATACTCGCAGATTTAGAAATTATACTGGCAAATTTTTTAGCAAATAAAGTAAGAATTATACTGGCAGATTTAGAAATTATACTGGCAAATTTTTTAGCAAATAAAGTAAGAATTATACTCGCAGATTTAGAAATTATACTGGCAAATTTTTTAGCAAATAAAGTAAGAATTATACTCGCAGATTTAGAAATTATACTGGCAAATTTTTTAGCAAATAAAGTAAGAATTATACTCGCAGATTTAGAAATTATACTGGCAGATTTTTTAGCAAATAAAGTAAGAATTATACTCGCAGATTTAGAAATTATACTGGCAAATTTTTTAGCAAATAAAGTAAGAATTATACTCGCAGATTTAGAAATTATACTGGCAAATTTTTTAGCAAATAAAGTAAGAATTATACTCGCAGATTTAGAAATTATACTGGCAAATTTTTTAGCAAATAAAGTAAGAATTATACTCGCAGATTTAGAAATTATACTGGCAGATTTTTTAGCAAATAAAGTAAGAATTATACTCGCAGATTTAGAAATTATACTGGCAAATTTTTTAGCAAATAAAGTAAGAATTATACTCGCAGATTTAGAAATTATACTGGCAAATTTTTTAGCAAATAAAGTAAGAATTATACTCGCAGATTTAGAAATTATACTGGCAAATTTTTTAGCAAATAAAGTAAGAATTATACTCGCAGATTTAGAAATTATACTGGCAAATTTTTTAGCAAATAAAGTAAGAATTATACTCGCAGATTTAGAAATTATACTGGCAAATTTTTTAGCAAATAAAGTAAGAATTATACTCGCAGATTTAGAAATTATACTGGCAGATTTTTTAGCAAATAAAGTAAGAATTATACTCGCAGATTTAGAAATTATACTGGCAAATTTTTTAGCAAATAAAGTAAGAATTATACTCGCAGATTTAGAAATTATACTGGCAAATTTTTTAGCAAATAAAGTAAGAATTATACTCGCAGATTTAGAAATTATACTGGCAAATTTTTTAGCAAATAAAGTAAGAATTATACTCGCAGATTTAGAAATTATACTGGCAGATTTTTTAGCAAATAAAGTAAGAATTATACTCGCAGATTTAGAAATTATACTGGCAAATTTTTTAGCAAATAAAGTAAGAATTATACTCGCAGATTTAGAAATTATACTGGCAAATTTTTTAGCAAATAAAGTAAGAATTATACTCGCAGATTTAGAAATTATACTGGCAGATTTTTTAGCAAATAAAGTAAGAATTATACTCGCAGATTTAGAAATTATACTGGCAAATTTTTTAGCAAATAAAGTAAGAATTATACTCGCAGATTTAGAAATTATACTGGCAAATTTTTTAGCAAATAAAGTAAGAATTATACTCGCAGATTTAGAAATTATACTGGCAGATTTTTTAGCAAATAAAGTAAGAATTATACTCGCAGATTTAGAAATTATACTGGCAAATTTTTTAGCAAATAAAGTAAGAATTATACTGGCAGATTTAGAAATTATACTGGCAAATTTTTTAGCAAATAAAGTAAGAATTATACTCGCAGATTTAGAAATTATACTGGCAGATTTTTTAGCAAATAAAGTAAGAATTATACTCGCAGATTTAGAAATTATACTGGCAAATTTTTTAGCAAATAAAGTAAGAATTATACTGGCAGATTTAGAAATTATACTGGCAAATTTTTTAGCAAATAAAGTAAGAATTATACTCGCAGATTTAGAAATTATACTGGCAGATTTTTTAGCAAATAAAGTAAGAATTATACTCGCAGATTTAGAAATTATACTGGCAGATTTTTTAGCAAATAAAGTAAGAATTATACTCGCGGATTTAGAAATTATACTGGCAAATTTTTTAGCAAATAAAGTAAGAATTATACTCGCAGATTTAGAAATTATACTGGCAGATTTTTTAGCAAATAAAGTAAGAATTATACTCGCAGATTTAGAAATTATACTGGCAGATTTTTTAGCAAATAAAGTAAGAATTATACTCGCAGATTTAGAAATTATACTGGCAAATTTTTTAGCAAATAAAGTAAGAATTATACTCGCAGATTTAGAAATTATACTGGCAGATTTTTTAGCAAATAAAGTAAGAATTATACTCGCAGATTTAGAAATTATACTGGCAAATTTTTTAGCAAATAAAGTAAGAATTATACTGGCAGATTTAGAAATTATACTGGCAAATTTTTTAGCAAATAAAGTAAGAATTATACTCGCAGATTTAGAAATTATACTGGCAGATTTTTTAGCAAATAAAGTAAGAATTATACTCGCAGATTTAGAAATTATACTGGCAAATTTTTTAGCAAATAAAGTAAGAATTATACTGGCAGATTTAGAAATTATACTGGCAAATTTTTTAGCAAATAAAGTAAGAATTATACTCGCAGATTTAGAAATTATACTGGCAAATTTTTTAGCAAATAAAGTAAGAATTATACTCGCAGATTTAGAAATTATACTGGCAAATTTTTTAGCAAATAAAGTAAGAATTATACTCGCAGATTTAGAAATTATACTGGCAGATTTTTTAGCAAATAAAGTAAGAATTATACTCGCAGATTTAGAAATTATACTGGCAAATTTTTTAGCAAATAAAGTAAGAATTATACTGGCAGATTTAGAAATTATACTGGCAAATTTTTTAGCAAATAAAGTAAGAATTATACTCGCAGATTTAGAAATTATACTGGCAGATTTTTTAGCAAATAAAGTAAGAATTATACTCGCAGATTTAGAAATTATACTGGCAAATTTTTTAGCAAATAAAGTAAGAATTATACTCGCAGATTTAGAAATTATACTGGCAAATTTTTTAGCAAATAAAGTAAGAATTATACTCGCAGATTTAGAAATTATACTGGCAGATTTTTTAGCAAATAAAGTAAGAATTATACTCGCAGATTTAGAAATTATACTGGCAAATTTTTTAGCAAATAAAGTAAGAATTATACTGGCAGATTTAGAAATTATACTGGCAAATTTTTTAGCAAATAAAGTAAGAATTATACTCGCAGATTTAGAAATTATACTGGCAGATTTTTTAGCAAATAAAGTAAGAATTATACTCGCAGATTTAGAAATTATACTGGCAGATTTTTTAGCAAATAAAGTAAGAATTATACTCGCAGATTTAGAAATTATACTGGCAAATTTTTTAGCAAATAAAGTAAGAATTATACTCGCAGATTTAGAAATTATACTGGCAGATTTTTTAGCAAATAAAGTAAGAATTATACTCGCAGATTTAGAAATTATACTGGCAGATTTTTTAGCAAATAAAGTAAGAATTATACTCGCAGATTTAGAAATTATACTGGCAAATTTTTTAGCAAATAAAGTAAGAATTATACTCGCAGATTTAGAAATTATACTGGCAGATTTTTTAGCAAATAAAGTAAGAATTATACTCGCAGATTTAGAAATTATACTGGCAAATTTTTTAGCAAATAAAGTAAGAATTATACTGGCAGATTTAGAAATTATACTGGCAAATTTTTTAGCAAATAAAGTAAGAATTATACTCGCAGATTTAGAAATTATACTGGCAGATTTTTTAGCAAATAAAGTAAGAATTATACTCGCAGATTTAGAAATTATACTGGCAAATTTTTTAGCAAATAAAGTAAGAATTATACTGGCAGATTTAGAAATTATACTGGCAAATTTTTTAGCAAATAAAGTAAGAATTATACCGGCAGGTTTAGAAATTATACTGGCAAATTTTTTAGCAAATAAAGTAAGAATTATACCGGCAGGTTTAGAAATTATACTGGCAGATTTTTTAGCAAATAAAGTAAGAATTATACTGGCAGGTTTAGAAATTATACTGGCAGATTTTTTAGCAAATAAAGTAAGAATTATACCGGCAGGTTTAGAAATTATACTGGCAAATTTTTTAGCAAATAAAGTAAGAATTATACCGGCAGGTTTAGAAATTATACTGGCAAATTTTTTAGCAAATAAAGTAAGAATTATACTCGCAGATTTAGAAATTATACTGGCAAATTTTTTAGCAAATAAAGTAAGAATTATACTCGCAGATTTAGAAATTATACTGGCAAATTTTTTAGCAAATAAAGTAAGAATTATACTCGCAGATTTAGAAATTATACTGGCAGATTTTTTAGCAAATAAAGTAAGAATTATACTCGCAGATTTAGAAATTATACTGGCAAATTTTTTAGCAAATAAAGTAAGAATTATACTGGCAGATTTAGAAATTATACTGGCAAATTTTTTAGCAAATAAAGTAAGAATTATACTCGCAGATTTAGAAATTATACTGGCAGATTTTTTAGCAAATAAAGTAAGAATTATACTCGCAGATTTAGAAATTATACTGGCAAATTTTTTAGCAAATAAAGTAAGAATTATACTGGCAGATTTAGAAATTATACTGGCAAATTTTTTAGCAAATAAAGTAAGAATTATACTCGCAGATTTAGAAATTATACTGGCAGATTTTTTAGCAAATAAAGTAAGAATTATACTCGCAGATTTAGAAATTATACTGGCAAATTTTTTAGCAAATAAAGTAAGAATTATACTGGCAGATTTAGAAATTATACTGGCAAATTTTTTAGCAAATAAAGTAAGAATTATACTCGCAGATTTAGAAATTATACTGGCAGATTTTTTAGCAAATAAAGTAAGAATTATACTCGCAGATTTAGAAATTATACTGGCAGATTGTTTAGCAAATAAAGTAAGAATTATACTCGCAGATTTAGAAATTATACTGGCAAATTTTTTAGCAAATAAAGTAAGAATTATACTCGCAGATTTAGAAATTATACTGGCAGATTTTTTAGCAAATAAAGTAAGAATTATACTCGCAGATTTAGAAATTATACTGGCAGATTTTTTAGCAAATAAAGTAAGAATTATACTCGCAGATTTAGAAATTATACTGGCAAATTTTTTAGCAAATAAAGTAAGAATTATACTCGCAGATTTAGAAATTATACTGGCAGATTTTTTAGCAAATAAAGTAAGAATTATACTCGCAGATTTAGAAATTATACTGGCAAATTTTTTAGCAAATAAAGTAAGAATTATACTGGCAGATTTAGAAATTATACTGGCAAATTTTTTAGCAAATAAAGTAAGAATTATACTCGCAGATTTAGAAATTATACTGGCAGATTTTTTAGCAAATAAAGTAAGAATTATACTCGCAGATTTAGAAATTATACTGGCAAATTTTTTAGCAAATAAAGTAAGAATTATACTGGCAGATTTAGAAATTATACTGGCAAATTTTTTAGCAAATAAAGTAAGAATTATACCGGCAGGTTTAGAAATTATACTGGCAAATTTTTTAGCAAATAAAGTAAGAATTATACCGGCAGGTTTAGAAATTATACTGGCAGATTTTTTAGCAAATAAAGTAAGAATTATACTGGCAGGTTTAGAAATTATACTGGCAGATTTTTTAGCAAATAAAGTAAGAATTATACCGGCAGGTTTAGAAATTATACTGGCAAATTTTTTAGCAAATAAAGTAAGAATTATACCGGCAGGTTTAGAAATTATACTGGCAAATTTTTTAGCAAATAAAGTAAGAATTATACCGGCAGGTTTAGAAATTATACTGGCAAATTTTTTAGCAAATAAAGTAAGAATTATACCGGCAGGTTTAGAAATTATACTGGCAGATTTTTTAGCAAATAAAGTAAGAATTATACCGGCAGGTTTAGAAATTATACTGGCAAATTTTTTTAGCAAATAAAGTAAGAATTATACCGGCAGGTTTAGAAATTATACTGGCAAATTTTTTAGCAAATAAAGTAAGAATTATACCGGCAGATTTAGAAATTATACTGGCAAATTTTTTAGCAAATAAAGTAAGAATTATACCGGCAGATTTAGAAATTATACTGGCAAATTTTTTAGCAAATAAAGTAAGAATTATACTCGCAGATTTAGAAATTATACTGGCAAATTTTTTAGCAAATAAAGTAAGAATTATACTGGCAGATTTAGAAATTATACTGGCAAATTTTTTAGCAAATAAAGTAAGAATTATACCGGCAGATTTAGAAATTATACTGGCAAATTTTTTAGCAAATAAAGTAAGAATTATACCGGCAGATTTAGAAATTATACTGGCAAATTTTTTAGCAAATAAAGTAAGAATTATACCGGCAGATTTAGAAATTATACTGGCAAATTTTTTAGCAAATAAAGTAAGAATTATACCGGCAGATTTAGAAATTATACTGGCAAATTTTTTAGCAAATAAAGTAAGAATTATACCGGCAGATTTAGAAATTATACTGGCAAATTTTTTAGCAAATAAAGTAAGAATTATACCGGCAGATTTAGAAATTATACTGGCAAATTTTTTAGCAAATAAAGTAAGAATTATACCGGCAGATTTAGAAATTATACTGGCAAATTTTTTAGCAAATAAAGTAAGAATTATACCGGCAGATTTAGAAATTATACTGGCAAATTTTTTAGCAAATAAAGTAAGAATTATACCGGCAGATTTAGAAATTATACTGGCAAATTTTTTAGCAAATAAAGTAAGAATTATACCGGCAGATTTAGAAATTATACTGGCAAATTTTTTAGCAAATAAAGTAAGAATTATACCGGCAGATTTAGAAATTATACTGGCAAATTTTTTAGCAAATAAAGTAAGAATTATACCGGCAGATTTAGAAATTATACTGGCAAATTTTTTAGCAAATAAAGTAAGAATTATACCGGCAGATTTAGAAATTATACTGGCAAATTTTTTAGCAAATAAAGTAAGAATTATACCGGCAGATTTAGAAATTATACTGGCAAATTTTTTAGCAAATAAAGTAAGAATTATACTCGCAGATTTAGAAATTATACTGGCAAATTTTTTAGCAAATAAAGTAAGAATTATACTGGCAGATTTAGAAATTATACTGGCAAATTTTTTAGCAAATAAAGTAAGAATTATACCGGCAGATTTAGAAATTATACTGGCAAATTTTTTAGCAAATAAAGTAAGAATTATACCGGCAGATTTAGAAATTATACTGGCAAATTTTTTAGCAAATAAAGTAAGAATTATACTGGCAGATTTAGAAATTATACTGGCAAATTTTTTAGCAAATAAAGTAAGAATTATACTCGCAGATTTAGAAATTATACTGGCAAATTTTTTAGCAAATAAAGTAAGAATTATACTGGCAGATTTAGAAATTATACTGGCAAATTTTTTAGCAAATAAAGTAAGAATTATACCGGCAGATTTAGAAATTATACTGGCAAATTTTTTAGCAAATAAAGTAAGAATTATACCGGCAGATTTAGAAATTATACTGGCAAATTTTTTAGCAAATAAAGTAAGAATTATACCGGCAGATTTAGAAATTATACTGGCAAATTTTTTAGCAAATAAAGTAAGAATTATACTCGCAGATTTAGAAATTATACTGGCAAATTTTTTAGCAAATAAAGTAAGAATTATACCGGCAGATTTAGAAATTATACTGGCAAATTTTTTAGCAAATAAAGTAAGAATTATACCGGCAGATTTAGAAATTATACTGGCAAATTTTTTAGCAAATAAAGTAAGAATTATACCGGCAGATTTAGAAATTTAGAAAACTTTATATTTCGGCAAATATCTAGGATCGAGCATATATAAAATGCTGCATGTTTATTGCAGTGCTTAGTTTTCATGCATGCAGACAATAGGCCTGCAATGGAGGGTATCATTTGCATGTTCCACGACATAAATTAATGAAAATAGACACTGAGGTAATTTATTTACAACCGTAGACTTTATTTAAAACGAGTAAAAAAAACATGTATACATCTTTTTATACAGACAGTACCTTTTGATGTGTGTGTGTGTGTGTGTGTGTGTGTGTGTGTGTGTGTGTGTGCGCGCGCGCACGTTTGTTGATCTCTGCGATCATGACTGGACTGAGATTAGCATATATTTTGTTTAATGTGATTGTACCGTTCGTTTGTTAATGATTTTTGAAAAGTTTAATTTACATCTGTAGGCAGCATTGGTCGTAGTAGTTCATTACCGAATCGGGTTGCATGTGTAATCAAAGTCAGAATGCGTGAAGCACGTCCATCAGTGGTGCATGCCACAAAGAAGAGAAAGAGACACAGAGAGAGATAAACGGAAAAGAAAGTTGATATCGCCACCTATGGGTTGAAACATGCAACTACTGGAAATAAGGAGTGATAACCGTATGAATTTCAACCTGAAAGTGTTCTGCATTGTGTCCGTATGTTCTATATGCACGAAACTACAGACTAATGTGTCTCTACAAGGGAATATATAGCTATGCAAGGAGAGAACATTCAAGAAAAGGGTTAATATTTAAAATAGTAATGTTTTATGAGGTTTCATGCTGTGATTATGAGCCACGAGTCTTTGAAAAATTAATGTTGCTCCAGATATAAGGTCCCCCTGTGCAACAAGTTTTTTGTCTATAAATAAACTGGCTCATGATTTTCAAGTAGGTGGTTCGGTGATCTAAAACAAATAATACTAATCTATATTCCAGCAGGATGGGCAAAGGAGCTCAATAGAGTTTATGTGGTGGTCTAAGCAGATGCACTGTTTGTGTTTTGTCTTGATTTATTATTGAGCTAAAAGTGACTGCCATTTGGCAAACAAATCAAATATAGCTGTAGCTTCACAAAATAAAACATTGTTTGTTGTTTTAAACTGGAGTTTTAGCTTTGATGGAAGGAGAATCCTTCTGCTGATGCACTGACCGAGAGTACACGATTGATACTAAAGCTTATGTTAAAATCAAGCTCCGAATCCAGACAGAGAGAACTAGTAAACATCCACGGTTTGTCGAATTAGTGTAAACAAACGACAGCTCATAATTATTGTATTATTTATACTGACATACCGTTACTTGCTTTTGTCTTTTCTTTTAAGAAAAAAAGCATATATCCAAAATATAGGATTTGTAGTTTAATCGATTTGCACTGTAAAATATAACCTCTATTATTGTTTTTAATATTCTACAGAGGTTTTTGTGTTCACCTTTATAAAATAAGACAAACATGTCCTCCAGCCTGTTGCTAAGATTTACTTAAAAATAAATCGCCGCCTCCATCTGTCCCCTATATGTAGCTATCAGGAGAGATCACTCCCTGGTTACTTCCTATATAAGGGGGAAATAACTCCAGGAGCAGAATATTCTTTTGCCTATACAACCTTGTTATTTCTGTAGTATGCATCTTGTCTTGGATATATACCATACCAAGAACCATGCTGACTGTTAAAATGTCATTAATGGTGAATGAGACAAGTGAATAATATATATATATATATATATATATATATATATATATATATATATATTCCTCAGAGAAAGAGAGAGATTTTATAAAATACGATTCCAGTGCATAAATGTACCAGATATAAGTGGATACAAAAATGAAATGAGTTTTTCACTTTTATATTAATTTTTGGTTCCCCAACAAAAGGAGGGTGAACCTGTAAATTCACCCTTGTCCGTTTCTCTGTTTGTCTGTTTGTCTGTCCGCACTTTTCTTAATAACTACGCCTTGAAATGTTTTGAAAGTTTGCACAAACATTCCACATGATATGAGTAAAAAAGTAACAGAACGGATTTTCCGGGGAAACTCTGGTTGCCCCCTAAGGGTGCCTTTCAGATTAAAATTGCTAAAATTGACACTTTCGTGCTTATTAAAAAAAAATTGATGCCTTGCATTTTTATAAAACTTTCTGAAAAGTTGTAACTAACTGATTTCTGTATAATTTTGTTTGTCTATACTTCGCGACAACTGTTTAGTGCCCCCCAGGGGCTCTTTTAGGGCTAATAAAAACACTCCATTTTTGGGACTATTTTACCATATTTATCCAAAATTTTCTGTGCATGTCTATTTAGCAGTTTTGCATTGTGCTGAACTCAAATTTAAATATGTTAAGACCTTGGGAACTTTTGAGGCTAAATGGGGGGGGGGTTTAAATGATGAACTAAGTCATTTCTTTTTTTGCATGGTGCAGAACTCAAATTACATATGTTTAGGCCTAAAACTGCACCGTTTGTTCATTTTCAACAGGATTTGACGTCCCTTGGGGACTTTTGCGGCTAAATGGGGGGGGGGGTCAATGCTGAACTTAGTCATTTTTTTATGCTTTGTTCACTGTGCACTCACGGGGGACCATGCATACTTAACTTATTTATTATAAATCTCACTTTTAATATCATTCAGTGTTGGGGTTTGTATAACATATTTCACAAAAAATCTCTTCTTCAGGTGCAAGTTCTGAACTCTGTTTTTGAAATGTGCATAGCATTGTAACGAAGCCGGGCGACACCGGATAACCTTGCTTCCTAGGTTGAGGGTGAGTGGGATGGAGCTGGGTGAGAGGTCTCAGTCCCATCTCGTGAGAAACCAACGAATTGTCATCGGGTGACAAGTAAATTATTTGGAGTTCAAAAGGGCCAAAAGATGTCGGGTTGGCGAGGAAAATGCAAGGAGGTCTGGGAAGGGTCGACGAGTAAAGTCGACGATCCGAGTGTAAATGATAACATGATTCACTTAAACCAACAAGTTGGAGGTGATGAGAGAGAAAGAACAAACCCCGAAAACAATTGAATTAGTCATTCTAATTTTAAGGGAACAAATTGGTTAAATGCCTAGACAGACAACTAATTCTCGGAATTGAATCGAGAGGGGGTCGGTTGGGAAGGAGAGAGAGAGAGAGAGAGAAAGAATTATGATTACCTGTCGAATAGAGAGATTGGGTCGACTACAGAAGGAAGGGGAGGATGACGTTTAATAAAACTACTGCGGAGATAGACAAAAGAGGAGAATCGGACAGTCTGTCGAACAGAGAAGTTGGGAAGCCACGCGTGCCGCTAGCCTCTTCTAATTGAGACGAAGAGAACTAACAAGACGGCCACTTAGAGTTTTTGCTTAAATACACTGTGGGGGTTGCATTCCAAGCCTGATGAAAGTATAAGTGACGAGCCGAGCCTTAATGTATACCGAATCACTAAATGAACAGCCTAAAACTATCCTCATCGTTGTTGATTGTTTCCATTTATACTTGTGAAGACTGCCCTTCGATTTCAGCATAACCAAACTTGACTTTCCAGCCGTCGCAGACAGAGAGAGACGGCCACCGACGAGAAGATGATCACGACAGAAATTACCAAGAATTCCCGATTGGGCGTTACAACACTAGACGGCCAGATACCAACATCCAATTCGGAGAGACTCAGTAGCAGAGGGAGAGAGACGGATGCTTGTGCGGGGTCCAAGGCTTGAAGGAGCGAAAATATAGCCAACCGTCCTTAGGGTTAGTGTGCGTCGTTTTTCACCGTGCGCGCGCGACCCCTGCGAGGGAGAAAGGGTTATAGCATGATTAAAATGGATCACTGTTTAGCAATTGGTAAATTTATCAAATGGGTTTTGTGATGTTTGTTTTCAGTCAGGGTGTACACATTCAGGAGGCATTGTGCGTATGTGGTCTTTATCAGTGTAGGAACTGCTCTGTGTGTGACTTGAATTGCCATTTGCTTCCCCTGCCTCGAATGCAGCAGTGAGGGAGACTTAATTGTAATGTCGTGTTAGCAGATTGTATTGTTTCTGGCTCAATTGTCATTCTGGACTGTTGGTTATGAAGTTCGCTTGCAAAGAGAATCATTTTGAATGAGTGGAAATCATTTTCATTGGTTAAAAAATATCATGGAAACACCTTTATGTGAAAGTATGTTTTTATTTAATTTTGTAGCATGAAACTATTGATTTGACTGTCTCCTATTTCCACTCAATACAAAAAAAGAAAAAGAAAGAATAAGCTAAATGAACGGAGAAGAAAGAGAGTACCTTATACAAACTTGCAACTTTCTATGTTTGTTCATATCACATTTCTACCACTTTTTCTCAATATATTCGAAAATTAGTTAAATATCTGAATTATTTGCTTAAGCTTTCTGATGAAAATCACTGTGAGATCAAGTATATTGCATTGTATTGACTTATAATATTTCGTTTATTTAGACAACTGTTCTTATCTTGAGTGTTATTCTTACGTTTCAGCCGATGTAACTACCGACCTTCTTTAGATGTACCTTGTTGAACTTGGGAATCTTGTTGTCAAACTTTGAATCTGGACGAAATTTGGAACAAACCCTTTATTTAATCCATGGTGTTAGTATGCTCTCGTTCCGTCAGCCATGATTAGATAGAAGGCTTAATTAATTCAGAATTTAATTTTTTTAGTATCGCCTACACTAATAAAATAAATAAACCTTCAACCTCGAGAAAAAGGCTCACTTCAAATTGAATTTTATATAGTACGTTATCTGATTATGCCAGGGTTCCTCGTGGGGATTACATTGGCTAATACGTTGATAAAAACACTCAAGATGAGAACAGTAGTACAAATAATACAAATTATCACTCCTCATCTTTCGACAATGTTGTATCCAAACAAAATAAGTTAATGAGTTCACTTATTTGCATGTTGACTATTAACTGAATGATTATTCCCCCATTTTTTTTCTTATATGATAATCAAATCAGAGTAGTGGAAGCAGAATTTGTAGAGGAAGGAAAAAGATATATTAAAATTACATTTTTAGAATGAGAAAGTAAATATAAATTTGAAAGGTGAGTTATGTAAACTAGAAAAAGAAAAAATTATTTGGGCAGTAAAAAAAATAAATACTTATTCGGATTTTGATCTAAGTTCTAGCTCCATCGCATCAGTATCTATGGAAGCAACTGGAAGATGCCGATGCAATTAGCCAATCAGTAATTAGCTGTCAGTAGAGGACAAATTTCAATGAAATTGTGAAGTTAATTTCAGCCAAAAAAAAAAAGTTTTCATTGCAAAAATAAAAAACAAACTGTTTCTTGAAACTGAAAATACACTTTTTTATTTCACTTGTCATCATAAAAAATATTTATTAATTGAAAAAAAAAAAAGCAATTTATTTTAAACTTTTCTTGAGAAAAGAATTTTATATATATTTTTTGAAAAAATGTATTTTTCTTTCATGCAATTAAACTTATGGTAATTCTTTGTCTTGTTTTATATTTTTAAAAAAATTTTCTTCAATTTTTTTTTTTTTTTTTTTTTTTTCTCCCATTTGATAACAATTCTGAATTTTTAATTTATCATTCTGGCAGTCTTCAAGTCATTGGCATCTTCTAGCTGCTTCCATAACTATGTCTATGTGATGCTGTCAAAATTTGAATAGGTACCAGAAATAAAACTTAAAAACTGACTGATTCGTATAATTACAAGAGACGTTCTAAATGTAATGCCTCCTATTTTTATTCCGCCCGAATGGATCAGGAATTGAAAATAGCATTGTTAAGATGACTGAATTTATGTATTCATGACCTGAAAGTTTTATCTCTCTGTTGAAGATATTGACGGTGTGAGACTAAGAAAGTAACCTCTCTCATGGACGTGCATTAGAATCAGAGATGTGTCATTGAATTCCTGGCAAAAGTGCATTGAGAATGGTGATGACTATGTAAAAAAATATAAATCCTGGAATTTAAAAAGGTTGCTCGTTTTAATGGTATCACTCCCGTTCACGTAGCTTTTTGAGTTAAAAATAGGAGGCTTTACTTTTGGAACAACCCTCGTATAAAAATTTACATAATTATTATATTGCTGAAGCCTTCTAGAGTATTTACTCAGTAGAATATTTGATATAAAGAATATCACCTCATCACTGACAAATTGCATTGAAAATTGGTTGTGACTATGTAGAAAATAAATTCTGGAGCACAAAAGGTCGCTCGTTTTAATGGTAACACTCCCATTTTCATAGTTCTTCAACTTTCGGATAGTATTACTAGGCTTCTTCAACTTTCGGATAGTAATACTAGGCTTTACTTTTGGAACGACCCTTGCAACTGTTTCTATCGGAAACATTGAACTGTCTTGTAAGTTCATCACACGTCCTCTACAATAGCCGCCTTCAGTACACTCATTGTACACCTGTGGCCGTCCACTGTGAGGCTCATCACGGAGGAACAAATCTCCCAAACTTGAATTTTTTTAACCAACGCCATGCAATACGTTCATCTACATCACTATTTCAAAATAATTGACACGCGGCAACTTGATACTGATAAGCCGACTTTCAAATTGCCTGCTAACGAGATCTCTTAGAAACTTCCACCTTTCTCACAGCCGGCCAACTTGTAACTAATGATTCGGCATGGTGTACATTTTTTATAACATCTGATGTTCCTACTTCCGGCTGTCCGAATTTTTAAAACAATTGCAGCACACATTTCGTATATATTTCAACTTCCTTCAAAGGCTAATCAAAAAAACGGACATAACTTTTTTGGGGTCACCTAGTACAAATGTTTATACCTTCTCTGCATCCAATATAGCTTTGACCTTATGGTTTACCATGTATCCAAGTATCACGTGATGCACCATACATGCTTCTAATGATGCTTTTAGCACAGACTTATTTTTCTATGATAGCCGCTCCAGACAAGGCATGAAGCCACTTGATGTATGGAGCTTAAAAATATAGAGATGGTCGAGATCAAAAACTCTCCAACTATAAATATCAGATGGATCTATTCTGACCCAGAAAACAGTAGTTCTTCCCCCTTTGTCAGAAATATCGTTCATGGAATTAGAGGACTAAAGGACAAAGTAAGGGAAGAAAGAGCCACAACTTGACTAAACTCATTTCTGCTCTCCTTATTTTTTTCTTTATTAGTCCTACATTATTTAATTAATTGGAATTCTTTTGGAGATGACTAATTTGTATTATTTGTCCATTTATTTATTTATTCATTTATTTATTTATTTATTTATATATTTATTCATTTATTTATCCATTTATTTATTTATTTATCTATTTATTTATTTATTTATTTATCCATTTATTTATTTATTCATTCATTTATTTATCCATTTATTTATTTATTTATTTATTTATTTATCCATTTATTTATCCATTTATTTATTTATTTATTTATTCATTTATTTATTCATTTATTTATTCATTTATTTATCCATTTATTTATTTATTTATTTATTTATTCATTCATTTATTTATTTATTTATCCATTTATTTATTTATTTATTCATTTATTTATTTATTTATCCATTTATTTATCCATTTATTCATTTATTTATTTATTTATTCATTTATTTATTCATTTATTTATTTATTTATTGCAGACTATTATCCTCATCTTTTAGTTGTTGTTTCACAATGTTTCGACCAACTTTTCCTTTGGCCTTGCAACAGGATAGAAACGCCGAATCTTCTAACTAGTTCCTATTCCATTGCAGTTAACCACCTAATGAAGGCCAGAGGAATAGTTGGCCGAAACGTTGTAGAACAACAACTAGAAAATGAGAATAATAGTCGGCAATAAATAAATGAATAAATAATACTAACTTGTCCTATCAGACACGAATTTAACATTAATATGATACAAATTCAAAACATCACTTATCTCAACATATTTTTCAGTTTCCAGAATGAATCAGCATCATTTTTTTATACGGAAGAAAACTTTAGCAATGTTCTCATCTTTTACTTGGCGTCCAATTTCCATGTCAGAAGTGGAACTGCCATCATTGATGATACTGTCAAACTTGTGAGGCCATAATTCTTGGAATTTCGAAAACTGCGACTCCAACTAATTTAGAAATATCCGATTTCCACTCAGATTCCTTATTTTAAAATACATTATCCACTGACTTTTAGTTATTAAAACTCTGAATCCAACTCCTAGCATACTTATGAGTTTGACTCCTTCAAAAACCTACGTCCCCACTCCTACAGTGTCCTGTATCCTTAAAACCTACACATTTATACTTTTAACAAGACATGATACTTTAAAGCAGTGGGCGAGTTCTTTCTTTTAATAACATTTATTGCAAAGGGTCAACGACTGTAGGATTTTACAGCATTCTTTACCCACTACTACATTTTAAGCTGCAGTTTCTAAAAAAATCTTCAACCAATGTTTTCTTAAACGATGAATAAGGGATGAATGGCATTCCAAGTGCTTTGGTGTGTTATTTTCCAGTTGACAAGCTTCTTATTGCCCTGCAGCATGACATGAAGAGGTCTGTATACCAGGGTTGCAGAGTCAGAAGGTTTAAGGTCCGATTCCAATTTCTAGAATTCTACAATATCCTGTGAGGCTTGGTATGGTCTTTTTGGAACCATACGAACATTTAAAATAAGTTGAATATCAAAGTTATATTACAATAATAACATAATATAACAATATAATCCTTATCCCTGAGTGGCTTCCGGGCCTTGATAAGTGGTGACCACCGTGTAAAAAATAAATAAATAAATAAACATTTGTAAGTAATTTTAACCTCTTTAAACGGATATTTACGGAATCTAATGCAATAAAAAGGCTTAAAAACAGTTTAAATTGTAAAAACGTAAGCAAATACGTAAGAAAAGTAACTACTATTGCGTTTGGTTACAGTTACAGTGAGAAATAGGATTTACCGTTTAAATGGTTTTAATTTCTTCATTTTTTTTTTTTTTTTACCTTAAGCAACCAGTTAACTATGATATATCACTTTTATTGCCTTTGGTAACAGCTATTAATTGTACGATTTCTGTTGTGTTCCATTTATAAAAAAAAAAGTTAGATGTTATTATGTGTTGATAGTTAAGTACACGGTTTTAGTAACTGTCGATTACAGAATATATAAAATATTTTAGAATAGATTAAATCGTAAACATTTGCTTTGTTTTCGTTTGAAAACGATTTCAACTTGACAAGGAAAGCAGAAGAGATTCAGTTTTGTTTTTTATTTGTATATTTTAAAAGTGAAAAAATTGTCGATTAAAAAAAACTTTCATGACTTTGTTCTTTTTTATTATGCATGCTTGGAATTTTCAAACCGGATGAATGATTTCAATACCCAAGCCAGACGATTTTAGTTCACATCAACTAACTACTTTCACATAAACTTGTTACTTTTGGGGATTTGAAACGATTTTCATTAGTTGAAAATATTTTGAGTTAACACGTTCCTGTGAAAACTTACTCCCTTTTGGGAGGAAAGAGAAAAGTGAATCGAAAGGAAGCAGAGAAAGAAAGAGGGCTAGCAATTAGATCCGTTTGCTTTTTAGCGTTCGCCAGAATCACATTACAATTTAACACTGACTTCAATTTTTTTCTTTTTTTTAAGTCTTTCCATGTTCAGACTTTCTGTTGATTCTTTGGAGATTAAAAAATCTGACTTAGATTCATAGGAATGCTAGGAATCAAACTCCGACTCCTTCAAAAACTTCCGATTCTGCAACCTTGTCGTACACAATAAAAATCTAGTTCCATAGTCCTTTCCAACCATCTTTGATGATTTTAGTGTGTTGGCTCGTTTTACTTTGCTTACATGTTCAATGCTGTTAAATGAACCCCTCGCCATAATTGCAATTGAAAATCTTACTTTTGCTTGCCTTACATATTTCTCAAAACATTTTGTAGTCCCCATAGTGTCGTTTCCCTTTGAAAACACCGATTTCTCTGTACAAATTATATATTGATATCTTCACTGCCCAGAGTGACCATTTAGGAATACCTGGCGCATTTCTGTCCTCTCAGATAATGCACTAGGTATTCCCCAATGGTCACCCATCTGATTCTGACCAGACTCAAACGTTACTTAACCTTCATCTAATGGGGACAAGTGTTAACGCGATTATGCCGTGTTGATTTAACACGTGATCTTATTCAACCAATCACAAATCCATATCCCTCAGATCAATTCTTCTTCTCTCAAACAACATATATCTTTAACAATAGTTTTAATGATGTCCGTAATGGAAAAACAGCTTAATCAGCTAGTTTATTTAATGTTTAGATGATAAAAATTGAATCTACTTTTTGTTTGTTTGTTTGTTTGTTTGTTTGTTTCCTTCAATATTCATCAGCCAGAAGAGACTGGCATGTGAAACATGTCAGCTGAATGGATTGTTTACAATATGATATGATGACGTGTCTGGCCTTGAGCTAGCTATATAATGTTTTTGAAGTTAAGTGTAGGATAATTCAGATACAAAAGGTTATTCAGGTATGCTTGACGAGAGGTGATCCCGTGTTTGCATGTCAGTGCGGACATAGGTATCCCATTAATCACTTTGATTATGTCACTCAGTAGAAGTCATAAATAATTTGAAGTAAAATCATTTGCAGAATGCATTTGAATGAAATAGGTTAAGATGTTTGATAGGGAATAAATTCAAACTAGTTAAGTTTAATCTATTATATAAATCTCACCTGTCTGTTTAAGTGTATGTATGTATGTATGTATGTATGTATGTATGTATGTATGTATGTATGTAAGTAGGTAGGTAGATGTGTATGTATGTATGTATGTATGTATGTATGTATGTATGTCTGCCTAAAACTTCCGACAGAGGCGACGGATTTTCACGAGATCGGTATAAATTTGAAGCTCGAATCTTCGAACAACAAATATCGAAAAATGGGCTAAAAACATCAATTTTTTCACCCTCAACTGGGCAGTTTTCTACAAGTAGAGGTTGATTTTTTGTAAGTCATCATATCAGTTGGATTGACTTTGCCTACTTTTAATGTTTGGAACTTCCGGTCACAGCATGGCATAGCGGTAAGACATCAGATTTTCTTTCACTTTCTTTTCCGCTTTCGCATCACGGGTTCGAGCCTGCCTGTCTGCCTACTACCACTTTTTTTTTTTTGCCCAACACACGCCTCCAAACACCCGAGCAATGCCGGGCACTCAGGCTAGTACAATATATGTCCACAACAACAATTTAAGCTTGTTTCTATATTCTCACCGCTTATGGATCCATGCATTCATAACCTGAAAGTTTCATCTCTCTGTTGCAGATATTGACGGTGTGAGACTTTTAAGGAAACAACCCCTGTGGTAGATGAGCATCAGAAGCAGACATGTGTCATTGAATTCCTCCTTACAGAAAAAAAAAATGAATCGATCAACATTCACTAACGCCTGTTGAACGTTTATGAAGCCGATGCAGTTGTTAGCGCAGTTAGATGGGTTCATTGATTTCAGAGAGGCGATAGAGATGTGAATGACAAAGCATGCTCCAGGCGCCCATGCACAGCCACCACCCCATCGCTAGCAAAAGCACATTGGAAATGGTGGTGACTATGTAGAAAAATAAATTGTGGACTACAAAAATTCGCTCGTTTTAATGGTACCACTCCCGCCTTTGTAGCTCTTTAACATTTTTTGTTCTTGTTTTTTGGAACGACCCTCGTATGTTATGTACAGAAGATTAAAATACTAATATTACAAATGATAAAAATGATTGCAAAAAATATGTTCATTGGAACTGCACAAAATTTTGCATGAAAATCTTTTTTAATATCTTATAATACTAACATGAAGGGCAATATAATTTGGCATTTTATTTAGATTGATAAACTATCAAGCCACCCAGCGTTGCCCGGTCGTAAAATATACATAAATATTTTATTTTAATCAATGCAGATTTTGTATTTATTATATTTGACCCAATTCTCTATTGATTATTATATTGTACCTAATATATAGTAGTGATTTCAAAAGTAAAAAAAAACAACAAAAAAAAACAACAAAAAAAACACTTGTGTGTCATCCGCTAGAATCGAAACCCAAACTCCAGCTTCATCCATTAGTGTATAACCTAAATCAATACGGATACAAAAAACTAAAAAAAAAAATGACGTTATTTAATCTAGAACTTTTACTTAGTGCGTGCACAGAAAAAAAAACGGGTATAGTCGACTTATGCCAGGCCAAGATCAATGTTTATTTTTTAATTTTGACCCCTTAGCAGCAATTTTACCAGATAAAAAACAAATCGAAATTGCACTACAAGTCCAAATATCCTATATATGAAATTTCAAATCGGTAAATCAAATATTCAAAGAGGAGTTTGGTGGAGATTTTTTGCACACACACACACACACCAACAAGGTCACTTATATATATAATTTTCTGAATGCTAAAACATTTTCATCTTAAATTCTAAGCAATTTTGTAGGATGTAGAAGCCATGCATAAATAGAATTCAGCATAATAGTTAAATGAAACCAACCATCTAATAAGAAACCATACAAAATAAGTAACGCTCATATTTCAAAGGACTATACAAATTACCTTCATGTAGTTGCTCACATATCCATGACTGAGTATATTAAGAAGTTCGTTTTAATAATTTTTAAATCGAAAAAGTAGGCTTTTAATATCAATGTCAGAGCGAGAAAACAACTCAGTTTTATAGGTATATAGATGGATATAATCCGCAATATTAAGTAGACTCAAAAGACATAATTAAGGTCTTAAGTAATTAAATTTTTTTTCTTATTCAATTCAAGTCTACATTGTACAAGAATCAAATACATCCCAAGATGGAGTACTGTTTTCACATCTGGGGAGAAGTTCTTAAGAGTACCCTTCTCTGACTTGACGGAGTATAAAAACTGTCTTCAAAATTTAATGGCTGAGGATTTTTTTTACCTCCGTATTTCCTATTTCTCACATTGTGAGTTTGTCTCTGATCTATCTTTACTTTTATGGTAGGTGCTCAACCGAGCTTCAATCTATGCCCCCCCCCCGTAAAACATTTGCAACAAATACTTATCTAGCTACAACAACTGTCAACAATTTCCATCATTCTCTATATGTGCCTAAAACTAAACAAAAATTCCATAAGCAGTTTCTTTCTAAGAACTGTCCATTTGTGGAACACAATACCGTGTGGCTGCTTCCCAGCAGACTATAACATGGTCATCTTCAAATCTAATGCGAATAAATTCCTGCTGTGCTATCCTCTTAACTGATCTACCCTTACCTAAGTTCCACCATTACTGATCACGTTTCACCATCTAACATTTAACCCTTTCTCCTTATTCTAGAGTTGCCTTCCATAAACAGTTTCCTTCCTAGAAGAACTGTTCGTCAGTGAAACAAAATACCGTGGAGCTACTTTCCGGCAGACTATAACAGTCGTTTTGAAGTGTCTGATGAAAATATTCTTGTTGAGCTGACCTCTTAAATAATTAAGCCCTCCCCAAGTTCCACAATTACTGATCGTTAGAGCTATGACAACAGCATATTCCTTACCTTGTTTTGATTGTCAGATATATATCCATTGATATCTTATATATTTTTTATGTAGAATGATGTGGTTCTCAATTGATTAATTGTGTATGTGTTGGATATATACTCAATAGTCAAAACAATAAAAGAATATGCTGTTGTCATAGCCCTAATGATCATATAATATTGTCTCAACATCAACTTCTGATTTGTTAATCCTTATCCCAGAGTGACCTTGATAAGTGGTGACCCCCAAGTAGTTTAATGGAAGTTATAATCTGGGTTTAAAAGTACTTTTATTTGGGTTATTGGGATGATACAGACAAAATATAAAAATACACTTGTGTTATACTTGAAACACACAATAATAGTTTTGCAAATCCACATTGTTTAAGGGTTTGTTTCTTTTTATTTTGATGCTTAAAATTGCATCTGACTGCAGAACAATTGTTGCTCAAAAAACCTTTCTGAAAATGCCAACGATAAGTGACGACTCATTGTGTAAGATGTAATGATTTCTATCGCAAATAATAGACGTAGATTTATTGTTGGCAGATTTCCAGCTCATTTGTTTGTTTCCATTCTCTAAATAGGCTGAGCATCAATATTTTTCCGAAATGACTGCAGTCATATAAGGCAACTACCCAATACTAACTATCTTTCGCCAATAAAAACCACATCAAGCCAAATAAATTTTACCAAACACACACACACACACATATATCAATTTGTAAAACAATAGAGAGACATTTTTGGGTCGTAGTGGTTTCCAATTTGTCTTTTAAGTCTTTTTAATTTCGTCCTCGAATATTTTGTCCTTACATCTGTACTATTTCTCATATGTTGAGTATTTGAAGCAGTGAAGGATCTTTTCTGTTGCAATATTTTTGATTTATAAATGAGGTATGATCCCACACAGTCGGGCGATTCTATTTATAAACGATGCTGCTAGGAACTGACGAATCAAATTAATTCACGTTCTGCTACCAACCAATCAGAAACCAGAATTGCTCCATAGATATTAAACCTTTTCTGTAGCAATTTCGCATATGTTTTTTTCGTCTCGACACGGTGAGAATCTTTTGCTCTGTGGAACTGTCTACTGCAAACCAGTCACCTCTCAGGACTGAACCATCGGAAACTGTTCTGAAACTAAACATGACTTACACTTCTAGATTTTCCCTTTCCTCAACAGACTACCTGATTATTTTATAATTTCGTTTTTTGGTAGTTCTTGTTGGGTTTTGCTGGAGTCCAAGATCAAGATTTGTTTGGTCTGATGGATTGTCAAGATTTGTCTGGTCTGATGGATTGTCAAGATTTGTCTGGTCTGATGGATTGTCAAGATTTGTCTGGTCTGATGGATTGTCAAGATTTGTCTGGTCTGATGGATTGTCAAGATTTGTCTGGTCTGATGGATTGTCAAGATTTGTCTGGTCTGATGGATTGTCAAGATTTGTCTGGTCTGATGGATTGTCAAGATTTGTTTGGTCTGATGGATTGTCAAGATTTGTCTGGTCTGATGGATTGTCAAGATTTGTCTGGTCTGATGGATTGTCAAGATTTGTCTGGTCTGATGGATTGTCAAGATTTGTCTGGTCTGATAGATTGTCAAGATTTGTCTGGTCTGATGGATTGTCCAGCTTAGTGCTGCTACCTACAGTAGTATCGCTGGGAAAAGTTGCACTGTTATTTTCCATGTATGACCCAGTGCACAGCCATGATAAGGGGACCTTTTTATCCTGGCCGCCATCCAGCCAGTGTTTATTTTTGTGTACTTTCTTATAGTGTTTTTTTTTTGTTTTTGTTTTTGTTTTTTTTTTTAATTTGGTCAGGGTTTACTTTCTTTAGTAAGCATCCTCATATTTGAACATATCGACACACCCCTTTGCAAGGACATGCCGAGATATACCAATAAACCCCTTTACAGAGAGAATGAGGACGCACGAGGCCTGTGTCTAGTAAGCTTTGCAAATTCTCTCCACATATTCAATGGGTTGAACACTCAAGGATAGGAAATGAAAAAAAAAATACTCTTCTGTAAAAGTGATGTGATAAATATATCCGGGTTCCTATTTACAAGAATGATTGACTATTGTAAGCTGTAAATGCGGACGGGTATAGCAGTCTGGAGGAGATGTTGGAAGATATGCTGACAGGCTACGCTAACGGTCTATATTCACAATTTCCAGATGTCCAGCTTACTGTTTACTCTTTAAGCATGATAAAATGTTCAATTCTTGACAGCACCTGTTTCGTAGTGCAGAATCATTCATGTATGTTGGTATATTTAAGCACTTGACTAATCAACATTCTTGTCTCTTGTCCCAAGTTAGGAAGATTTTAGTTGACAACACATCTATATTGAACAGACCAATAATAAACGAACTAAAAAACCTACTATCAATAAAATGAACTTTATCAATAGTAATAGCATCCTGAAATGTTTGTAAAGTTATTAAAATAATTAACCAATGAAAAAATAAAATAATAAACCCATGAGAAAAAAAAAACGTATACAAATTGTTCAAAACCGGTTAGATTACTCTATCCCTGACGATGAATCCAGAAGGATTGGAAAGTACTCAGATTTGTGATAAATATGGCGATTACATCAGCCAGTTCTGACAGAAGTGAAGACTATTGCTTGGAAGTTAGAAAGGATCAGAAACATAATTAATAAACCAAACAACGTCTATTTCATTATATATATATATATATATATATATATATATATATATATATATATATATATATATATATATAGCCAGTAGAGTTTAGTTTCCTAGAAGTACATCCAATGAAAAAACATGTGTCTACCAAAATAGTGCTCAATGAGTGAACAGAGCAGGTATATTAATTTTATTTATACAAACATTAATGGCTACATATGTGTATACATGTTTCTGTAATCAACCATGTTGGGGGATTACGTCTTCAGGCCAAGAATTACCGTCAAAAGTGATATTTCCACCAAAAGTACCTTATGCCATAAAAACCAAAAGTTAGGTTTGATGGGCGTAAGGGAAATGAAAAAGATGTTTATTATTTTCAAAGACCTCACTCATCCTCTTACCGTTTTTTATGACTCCCACCCATGGTGGCATTCTAACTTGATAAACGAAATAGGAAAATGTATTTGGTGGAAATATCACTTTCGACGGTAATTCTTGGCCTGAAGACGTAATCCCCCAACGTGGGTGATTACAGAAACATGTATGCACGTATGTAGCCATTAATGTTTGTATAAATAAAATTAATATTATTATATATATATATATATATATATATATATATATATATATATATATATATAGTCATCAACATACAGTCCTGTTTCGTTGTATCACAACTCATCAGTGCCTCTAGACTAGCATCTCTCCCAAGCCAAGGATTGAACCTAGAACCGTTGTGTTGACAGTCGGCAGTTGCCAGATTACCGAAGTTAAGCTACGTTGAGCCTGGCTAGGTGACTATTTGGGAAGGCTAGGCGCTGTATGTACCACGCCGAGTTGTAGAAATTTCCAGGTAGGTATCTGGGGGTGCATTAATTCACTGGGAGAGATGTACTCCCAGTCTTCGTTAGGACATGCATCTAGAAGGAAACTGATTTAAAAACCTGCAGTCTACTGTATACTCTGTCTTGTGGCAGTCATCTGCACCGACAAAGATTAGCAGTAATACCAAAAAGTGTGGATGGTTCTACACAAAGCCATCACCACTATAAACAAATTATCTGTGTGGATTTCCGAGCAACTTAGTTGTGGCAGAAGCTCATACATCGAAATCGACGGGGGAGTCCATTATATATACATGTGCGTATATTAAGGCAGCAAGACATTGATAAAGCAGAATTGGTTAAATACGACAGTTTTCTTTTTTTTCTTCGGCTAATTTTCTCGATTTTACGAACATTTCTTTTTCTGTAATAAGTAAAAGAGTGCTTTTGTATCGGCCATTTTTCTTCAAGCGCTTTCCATCCATAATCGTCATCAGGTGTAATTTTGTTATTGTTAAAGAGGCATATTTTGATTGGATAATAATTTATTTTTCATATAGATGATTTATTTTATTGCATTTTGGTTTTTATTTATTTGTTTAATTTTATTTAGTTGGTTAGTTTAACTAGGTTTTCTGTCAGGAAAGTAAGGATAAGGGGTGTGGTTGAGTCTATTTTTATATACATATCTATATATCTATAAAAGTGAACGTGTCTGTGTGTCTGTCTGTCTGTGTGTGTACATTTCCCTACGCAATAACTCTGTCAATTTTTAGTCTACATACTCAAAATTTGATATACAGGGTACTGAGATTTGGGGAAATCTGTATGATCAGTTTTCGGTCAGAAATTTTGCTGTTAAGGGGTAAAAGTTGAACGATTTTACTTTTGAGAAGTCTACCAAACTCCTCCGACAATTTGGGGACTAAACACTTGAAATTTTAGATATAGGTTCCTTGGACATGGATCTAACTTAATAACTTGATTTGAGCCCAAAACAATAAATGTTAAGGGGTCATAATAGGGGTCAAAGTTAAAAAAATTGACTGTCCTTTTTTTTTTTTTTTTTTTTTTACTCAGCATACACCTCCAAACACCCGGCCAACGCCGGGCAGCCATGCTAGTATTATAATAAAGCCATATTTCTGTTTGTTCACAATTTTGTTTTAATATAGTCAAAAGTTACACTGTTCCACAAATAGATTTTAATACTGAAAACGGACTCTTACATACTTTTATTGCTGCGTTATTTTTATATCTACCGTTTATTCAAAAGGATTATCTCATTTGCATTTCTTACATTAAAGAAAATCTGTTTTAACAATTAACTCTAATTTTTTTTAATGGAAATTAGTAATAGAATTGTGTTAAGTATTCTATTCAAAAATATTATATAAAGTTGATTTATTTAATTCATTTTCAATTTAATTTACATTTAATTTATTTTTAATTATTAGTATAACCAACATCAGATGCGTTTAAAAACGGAAGTAGGTTTTCATTTAACATATGAGTTATTTCCCTTTAAGCTATAAGATTTTATTTCACTGTTTGAATTTCATAAATGAAGATGACTGTTTTATGCTTCCAAGAATCCATAATATGGTCAACTTTCAGGATAATCGTAACAACGTAGGATATTTGGTGTATCTTAAATAGTATGTGACTAAACCCTTTGCCTGCAATGTGTCTTTTACGGTATGTACAGCTAGTATATATATATATATATATATATATATATATATATCAATATATATATATTGATTGCCTATTTTTTTACAGAAGACTGCCGTCTCTCTGGCCTCAACTGATCTTGGTATCATTACTGTCTTTCCTTACATGACTTTGCACATGAACAGCCTCTGACCTGCAATGTTACAAACATAGGTGTCAGTTGAAAGAGGTAACTTCGACTAGCTTGATGGGATTACTTTCTAGGATTTGATTTTTGCTAACATGTGCCTTTTAAAACCTGATAAAGATTTACAAATTTTCCACGCATTACACATGAGCGAATGTTTGGTCTTGGAGAAAGGGTAGATAAGTGACCCTGGTCTGGCATGAAACTTACAATGATTGACATAGCCAGCGTTTGGTAGAAGAATACCGTTATACTTATTACATTTCCAGCTTTATTTGCCTTCATGAAGGCTACTCTGCCTTCGCATAATCTACGTTTTAGTCTTTCAAGCTTTATGTGATTATTTGCAGATTTTGTCTTCTCCGATACACTTTCCAAGGTATATATACATATATATATATATATATATATAATCAAAGGAGATGCAATGTTTACCTGATATAAACAAGGTAAACTTCAATCTAATATAAATACCAGTATTTATATATTGATATTTTAATCCCAACCAAATAAAAAAGCTCAATACACACACAATAGAGTGTAGAGCTTATTATAAGAGCAAAGAAATTAAAACTGTAAGTTGAAATTTAAAATCAAATTAAATGAAACCGCACATTTAATGCCGTAACCAGCAAATTCTAGCATTGCTACAAATATAATTTGCTGATTTCTTTATGTCCTCTAATGAGAAGAATAGCAAGAATAGCATTCTTTGAAACTCTGCGGAATAAGGACTTTTAAATTGCTTATTTTTTTTTTTTTTTTTTGGAGTATTCGGTCAAACAATAAATTTGATTGTAAATTTCAACTTATAGTTTTGATTTCTTTTCTCTTATATATGTATAATGATTATTATTTCATGCATCCACTTCCCAAACTAATATTTTGAATAAGCTTAAAATTTCAACAAACCAACTATTTCATAAACTAATATTTTAAATAAGCTTAAAATTTCAACAAACTACTTAAAAAATTATCACACACATAGACCTTCAAATCTCAACGCTATCTCACAATTTAGTTTTCTCATCATGTATTAGCATTGCCTGTTACTTTACTATGCATTCTTGAATCATGTCTTTGTGTTAATCCTTTTTTGCTCTAATTGTTTTAACATTTTTTTCCTACCTTTTCACATACGGTTATATTTATTACATTTCCAATTTTATGTGCTTTCGTGAAAGTTATTCTGCCTTTGTATAATTTATGCTTCAATCTTTCAAGCTTTATGCGATTATTTTCAAAGATTTTGTCCTTTCTATCATACATTTTCCAAGACACACACACATAATTATTTCATGTATCCACTTCAAAAACTAATTTTTTAAATAAGTTTAAAATTTCAACCAACCATTTACTTGAAAAACTAATTTTTCAACCAACCATCTACTTCAAAAACTAATTTTTGAAATAAGTTCAAAATATCAACCAACCATCTACTTCAAAAACTAATTTTTTAAAACAAGCTCAAAATATCAACAAACCATCTACTTCAAAAACTAATTTTTTAAATAAGCTTAAAATATCAACAAACCATCTATTTCATAAACTACTACACACATAGACCTTCAAATCTCAACGCTATCTCACAATTTAGTTTTCTCATCAATGCATGTATAAGCATTTTATTTTACTATGCATTCTTGATTCAATGATGGATGAAATATGAAATCAAATCATATTTTGCTCTAATTATTTTAACGTTTTGTTTCTATCTTTTTGCATACATATATATTTCATGGATCCACATAAAATGTTATAAGGAGATGGAATATTTTTGTATCGATTTTCACTATTTGCTTCAACAATCTTTAATACATATGTAGAGCTAGGTAGTAAGTTATGAAAATATATTTATGGCAATTAAGCTACACAGAGGCTTTTGTGTTTAATTCCCACGCCGAATGATTAAGCTGAAATGCATGGACTTCGTATAACTGGGTGTTATATAAACACATGGTATTTAGTTCAGCTAGATAACCAATCAGATCATTTGTTACTTCCTTCCACAGGTTAGTACTTTCATTTGCCAATGGCAAGGCTTCAGCTGAACACAGGTTTGTCCGACTTTTACTTCCTCTTCTTTTGTTTTGCTTTATATAGGGAAGATACAGCCCATCGTTATTTTTGTGTGAACAGGTTGAATTAACAGGTGACCTTATTTTAACACGTGCATACTTTAAGTATTTTTCTATCTATATTGGTTTAGTTATTTTTTTAATTATTTCATTTGACTATATTTTTCTTATATATTATCATTCTAGAGTAAAGTTATTCTGTGTATACAGTTGTTTGCTATTTCATTTCTACAGTTTAATAGGCTTAAAGAGCCTTTGAAGTACAGAATTTTTAATTTCTTATGCAGACATAATCTCCAAAGGTCATCTAAATTTCTACATGTACTAGCGAGTCTTATTATTTTCCGCTTGATTATTGGTGAGTATCTGTTTTCTTTGAACTCCCAGTAATACATTGCTAGTGCTGTTTTTATTCAGCGTTTTCGTTGTCATAGTATCTGATTTTAAAATCTGTATATTAAATCATCAGTTAAATATAGTAGAAAATTCAATTAGAGATAGATTTTTTTTTAAACTTGTTTATTTTATTTTATTATGTCAGAAGTTTAATGTATATGTGCGCTATTGTTAATTGTTTGGCAATAATATGTGTATGTAAATATTTAATATACAGTGAAATGTATGTGTAGGCGGTGGGTTTCTATTCATGTCTAGTTGATGGGATGTATTGTAATCCTGATTTAGCTTATTTACTACAGATTTGATTATACTTAGAGTTTGGCCGTATGAGAGTAGAGAGGGAGTAAGAAAGTTTTGTGCACATTATGTGGTGTATATACACGGGTCCTGCTAGTAGTAAATAAATTAAAATTTTTTATTGGACGAGCATAAATGAGTGTCTGTTTCTAGTAAAGCCATATAATTTTAAAAAGTATTTATAGCTCTAGTACTGCACCCTCGAGCTATTTAAATGAACTTTGTGTTAATAATTATATTTGAATACAAAATTGAAAATATATAATCCGACTTGCAAACGAATGTAAAAGTGAATTTTTGTGTTGTCGCTACACGACAAATCTTACTAAAGGACCAACTTGCAAACGAAAAGCGAACTTTGTTCTGTCGCAAAAACGACAGGTCAGACCCGTATTACGAAAAGCAAGGAAGTAACCTTTTTTTTTTTTTTCCACTGTTTCCAACGTAATAGATGTATGAAAACTAAAGCCGCTTTCAGGACTGCCAGCAACCATTGTAAGAAAGTAATAAAGAATGCAAGAGAGTTGCATGCTCTATAACCTACGAAAAAAGTTCACCAGTGGATTCTAATTACTGTTCTCCGTAAACAAAACAACAACTAAAGGACTTTTTAATTAATGTTTTGGTTGACGTCGGTACTAAAAGGAAATACCACAGCTAAAACTAAAATTCAAGGAAAGGATTTTTTTTTCTTGAAGTTGTCACTGAATAACGGATAATACAGTAAAACGTCACGGAAAAAAGGTAATCTCAATTTAAGAGGTATTTTAATTACTAAAATACTAGAAAAAAAACTCAAAGAACTAAATGTACTGCATACATTTATTCAATTGTGACTCGATTAAAAAAAAACAAAAAAAAAACCCAAACTTTTATTTTGTGGAAAGAGTTACTTATTAGTAAGTGCCTAAAAACGGAAAGTCAATTCCATTTCGTGATTCCAGATAAACCTGTTTTATTTATTTTTTTTTTTTTTGCAGCGTGACTCGCAAAAAGAATATATTATTGCAAGCAGCGATATTATTATTGAAAACAGGAGCTTACAGCAATTTGCTTTTTTCTTGTAACCCAAACCGGTGTATATTGTACATGGTACAATATTTTCTTTTAACTACACACTAAAAAAAAAAAACATGGAAGACTTATCAAAAATGTTCATGCAATTTTTACAAGCACAGGCTGAGCGGGATGAACGCAGACAAGCTACACAAAACGAGCTTTTGCAAACACAAATACAGGCACAGGCTGACCGCGAGGAAAAGAGAGAGGACAGATTATTGAAATGGCAGCAGGAACAAGAAGAAAAGCAGAAAATGGCACAATTAAAGCAGAAAAAACTGCAATTGGAACAGGAAGAAAGGCATAAGAAACTACAATTGGAATATGAAGAAAGACAAGATGAACGTTTTGCTAAAACACTGGAACTACTAAAGAGTAATCGAGAAAATTTCGATAGTGTTAATTTCTCCCATACAACTATTTTTAATAGCATGGACACATTTCATTATGTGCCTGAGGAAGAGAAGAATTTTGAAGCATACTACACAAGATACGAGGATGTTTTTCAACTGGACTGTAAAAATTGGCCAAATAGTCAGAAAGTGAGCCTCTTACTCAGAAAATTGGGTACATCAGAACACAGCAAATTCGTAGATTACATATTACCTAAAAAAACTGCGGAATTAGAGTTCATGGAAGCTGTAAAATTACTAAAAGAATTATTTAATCCAAATATATCTCTTTTTCATAAAAGATGACTGTGCATGAATCTAAGAAAGATGGACAACCAAGATTATTTGTACATACGCATCAGTTGTCAATAAAAACTGTGATAATTTTAAGCTTGCAGAACTAACGGTAGAAGATTTTAAATGTCTAATCTTCGCTCAAGGGTTAGTTTCCACGAAAAATGCAGAAATACGCAGACGAGTGTTGTCTAAGCTGGAATCTGAGCAAGATTTAACCCTCCAGAAACTAGTAGAGGACTGTGAAAGGGCCATTACACTAAAAAAGGATTAAAAAAATATAGAAGAATCCGGAGTGGCATATGTAAGAAAAGTTAGAAAACCATACGCACCAACCAAGAACTTTACAAAGAAAAGCAATGGAACGGGATATTCCAAAGATAATAACCATAAATATAGTACAGAATATAACAAGCCTCTTCCTAGATATAACTGTAAGAGATGTGCAGAAAAGCATTGGGAATCAGATTGTCCTTATAAGAAGAAAAAATGCTACATTTGTAAGAAGGTGGGACACAAAAGCGATTGCTACAGATATAAAGATTACACCAGAAAGAGAGTACAGCAAACAAAATCAAATACAAAATTAGACAAAGATCGGCGAAAATACGTAAAAGTGGAAATATTTAAAACATCAATAAAGTTACAACTCGACTCCGGCTCTGATGTTTCTATAATAAACCTGAATACGTGGAAAAAGTTGGGAAAACCGGCCATGATGAAAACTAGTAAAGCAGCCCGGACGGTAACTGGCGGTGGTATAAAATTTGAAGGAGAAGTTGTCCTCCCGATAAAATTGAAAGGGATTTCGAAGAAATTAAAAATATTCGTACTAAAAAATAGTGAAAATCTGTTTGGAATAGATTTAATTGAGAAATTCGGACCATGGGATAAGCCAATCAATACATTCTGTAAAAAATGAGAATGTTCTTCTCCAACAACAGTAAATATAAAAGACGATTTAAAAGAATTATTTCCTGAGGCATTCACGACTAACTTAGGTCGCTGCAATAAATTCAAGGCCTCGTTTGAACTTAAAGAAAACGCCAGCCCAATTTTTAGAAAAAAGCGAAATGTTCCGTTCGCTGGGTTGGAAAAGATTGATAAAGAATTAAATAGATTGGAACAGACGGGAATTCTATCAAAAATAGAACACAACGAGTGGGCAGCCCCCACCGTATACGTAAAGAAAAAGAATGACGAAGTTAGAGTGTGCGCAGACTTTTCGACCAGGGTCAACTCCCTATTAAAAGATCACCATTACCCCCTACCAAGCCCAGGGGAAATATTCACGAAGTTGAATGGGGGTAATATCTTCTCCAAGATAGACTTGAGCGACGCGTATTTGCAAATACCGGTCGAGGAGAATTGCTCTAAAATACTATGCATCAATACGCATAAGGGATTATACAAATACAACCGATTGCCTTTTGGCATCAAAGTAGCGCCTGCCATCTTTCAGCAAGCGATGGACACCATGCTAAGTGGTATTGAGTGCGCATGTGCATACCTGGACGACATTGTTGTCAGGAGCAAATCCCTAGAAGAACATAAGGAACATTTGAAACAAGTATTTACTCGAATACAAGAATTCGGCTTTAAAGTAAAAGAAAGTAAATGTGACTTTTGTATGAGCGAGATTAAGTATCTTGGACACATAATAAATAAACATGGACGACGTCCAGACCAAGACAGATCTGCGGCAATAAAAAATATGCCAGCACCCGATAATGTAACAACCTTGCAGAGTTTCTTAGGACTCGCAAATTATTACCAATCTTTTATTGAAGGAATGCATAACTTGCGAGCCCCCTTAAATAATCTGCTTAAAAAGGATACACCGTGGAACTGGACGCAAGAATGTCAAACCGCTTTTGACAAAATAAAGAGCGCACTAACATCCGAATTATTCTTAACGCACTTTGACACAAACTTAAAAATAGTCGTTGCTAGTGACGCTAGCTCCTACGGCTTAGGAGCATGCATTCAACATATTATGCCGGATGGGTCTAGAAAACCAGTAGCGCACGCTTCGAGAACGCTGATACCAGCCGAAAGGGCATATTCACAAATCGAAAAAGAAGCGTTGAGCATAATCTTTGCCGTGACTAAATTTCACCGATATTTATATGGTAGACAATTCATACTTGAAACCGACCATAAACCGTTAGTCACGATCTATGGATCAAAAAAAGGATTGCCGGTATACACCGCAAATAGATTGCTGCGCTGGGGTACAATACTACTTAATTACGATTTCCAGCTACAACATCTAGCATCAAAAAAGATTTGCCATGCGGATGGACTGTCAAGACTGATACCACAGAAACACAATCTGGAAGAATCAGTCATTGCAGCAATTCGGACAAATGTTGAAGTAAAAAATATGGTAGCAAACATCATTAAGGAACTACCCGTAACTTTGTCGGACATTAAAAGGGAAGCCGAGAAAGACGAATATATAAAGGACATAAAAGAGAAAATTATAACGGACACAAAGGTGCAGGAAGTTTTCTCCATATGTGACGATGTGTTACTGTACAGCGAGAGAGTGGTAATACCCAAAACATTGCAGAATAGGATGTTAAGAGATTTCCACACAGGACATCCGGGGATAAATCGAATGAAGTCGTTAATGAGAAGCTACGTGTACTGGCGTAACATGGACACTGACATAGCGACAACAATTGATAAATGTAAAGGATGCCAGTTAGCGGCAAAATCTCCACCTATAGTACACAAACCTTGGCCGAAAACCGACCAACCATGATCGAGAATCCACATGGACTTCGCTGGTCCAGTAGGTGAAAACTATTATTTAATTGTAGTGGATAGTTTCACAAAATGGCCGGAGGTAATGCGTTGCAGGAATCCAACAACAAACAACTCAATAGGGTTCCTACACGAGTTGTTTGCAAGATTCGGTGTACCAGACACACTGGTCACTGACAACGGAACGCAGTTCACATCCGCAGAGTTTAAGGAATTTTGCGACACGTTCCGAGTGAAGCACATCACGACTCCGCCGTATCATCCAAAGTCGAACGGCCTCGCGGAAAGGTTCGTGGACACGCTAAAACGAGCGTTAAAGAAATCCATTGGAACACCAACAGAAAAAGCTTTGCAACAATTCTTGCAAATATATAGGATTACACCACATCCTAGTACACCATCAAACATATCACCAGCTGATCTAATGTTTGCCAGAAAGGTAAAATCAGCGTTTGACAAACTATTGCCAGGGCGGGCAATTATCCGAAACACTACACACACGAGAAGAAAGAAATATAACTCGAGTATATTTTAAGTGCTACAGAAATAACGCATCTTACTGGGAATGTGAAGTAGTGGATAAACGCATTGGTGATTGTACATACATGATTAAAGGTCCACAGAATATACATAAAAGGCACCTAAATCAGATAAAAAAACGTCATATCCAAGATGATGATGATACGACAACAGTTGAAGAGGAGGACACCATAGATATCATATACGAATCTTTTAATTTGGAACCGCCTCAAAATGCACCTGAACCCTGAAGATCAGGTAGGAAAAGAAAAGTGAATGAACCATTAATGGTAAACCCAAAAAGAAAAAGATATTGAAATCTGTGTGACTTCAAATCTTGGGAGGGGGGTGTTGTGGTGGCAACCACGTATTTGCATATGCGAATAACATAACACTATAAATCGCAAGCCTAGGTTGGCCTTGGGTGTCTTACTCAAATGCCACCGGAAGTGACGCCGAAGAGCGTACATGTCCTCCCACCAAGACTCTCTGACTCGACACCGTCATTTGTACATATTGTAAATATACCTTTTCTTTAATACACTTATTATTGCGTTATCTTGTTGTTTGCGTCTTCATTGTATTTCCTTACTAATTATTGTTCAACCTTGCAACCACAACAAATTCAATGAAGTATCCCTGCTTTTGTGCACGTTCATGAAAGGGGTTGCTTTCTTAGTCTCATACCGTCAACATCTGCAACAGAGAGATTAAACTTTTAGGTCATGAATGCATAAGTTCTGTCGTCATAGCAATATAATTTGCAATCCTTTCTGATGCATATAGGAGGCATTACTTTTGGTTGGTTGGTTGTTTTTGTTTTACGGCATATCAAACCTTTTCAGAAGAAAGAAGACAATTTTTTTAATAGAATATATTTGTTGTTTTCAAGTCGGTTTCTATTTACCCCATAGTTGGGACCCTAACAGGTACTACCACTCCAGGTCAGAGTGGACCTGAGAGCAATGGCAATTAAAGGGTGTCTCAACACTCACCAAAGCCCGCAAGTTGGGGCCTCATCACTGGATATAGTTTAAGGTTATATTCAGGCCCAATTACTTTTGGAACGCCCCTCATATATATATATATATATATATATATATATATATATATATATATATATATATATATATATATATATCACTTTTTAAGAACACCGAATGTAGTGTCATAATTAATTGCTGAGGGTTTAGTTTTTTTTATATAGTTTAAACATAAACTTTAGAAGTGTTTTTTGGTCTTTTTGAAAGTTTCTTTTTAATGTGTTATGTTTAAACTATAAAAACAAAAAAAAATAAACCCTCAGCAATTAACTATGACACTATGTTCGGTGTTCTTTAAAAATGTTATAAAATTATTTACCCATAAAAATAAATCTTTATATATATATATATATATATATATATAGAGAGAGAGAGAGAGAGAGATCTATATATATAGATCAATTAACATGATGATTATATCCAAGAAAATTACAAGTAAAAAAAAAAATTGTCATGAATATGGCGGAAGAGATAAAAAAAAAAATTTTTAATGAAAAATAAGCGAGGAAAAAATTACATAGAAATCAAATTAAGTCCTAAGAGATTTTCTTTTTGTTTTTTGTTTGCAAACAGAAAGTCTCTAGGACTTAATAAAAATAGTTTCTATAATTGTTAGATGAAAGGGTGAGTGCAACTTACTCAAGATCGTAAACATGTCAGCACTGAAATTCATGGCATACGAATGGTTATTAATAAGGTGCTCGCAAATCGAAGAACCATACGTATTACTCAGAACATCCGAAGGTGAAAAATTTGCATAACGAATCTTTGATTGTATGTGTGGTTTTAAACGAAAATCCAATCTTTGCTATGTCCGCTCAACATAGTGCACGCTGCAACTACATTTGAATAAATAAATAATAGAATTATTATGGTGCAGAGAGGGAAGAACATCTTTGCAAATGGACGACAACATAGGTCTGGTTGAAAAAACATGTGAGTTCGATGCAAAATTACGCCATTGTACAGACAAAGAGATTTGCTTAGACAATCGGCCACTGATATTTCCTAGCCAAGGTAGACGAAGGTAAACAGGACATCTATTAACAACAATTTTTTTAGATTTGTAAAAATTGGAAACTTTCTTAACAATATTAGATTCAACAATGTCTAAGGGTGTATATATTATTTTAATTGGAATTCATTATTGAGATGATTATTATTTATATTAATTTATTTATTGCGGACTATTATCCTCATCTTTATTAGTTCTTGCTTCACAATGTTTCGGCCAACTATTCCTCTGGCCTTCGTCAGGTGGTAAAAACGACGGATAGGAACTTCGAATCTCCTAACTGCATTCTCAGCAATCACTGCCATCCATAGTTGTTGTCATCTCATCACGTTTTGGCCAAGTAAGCCTCTGAGTAAGCATTGTCTAAAGATAGCGGTTTCAATCCTACCCAGAGGCTTACTTGGCCAAAACATGGTGAGACGACAACTATGGATGGCAGTGATTGCTGAGAATGCATTTAGGAGATTCAAAGTTCCTATCCGTCGCTGTTACCACCAAACGAAGGCCAGAGGAATAGTTGGCCAAAACGTTGTGAAGCAACAACTAATAAAGATGAAGATAATAGTCCACAATAAATAAAAATTAATATAAATATCTAAGGGGTGGCCATTGTTGCAAAAGTCTTAGTAATGAATTTAAGCTCGTCATCCAGATTAGCTTCAGAACAAATCATCAAGGCTCTATGTTTTAAAGTCTTAATTAAATTAAAGTTTTGGTTTGTAGGACAAAATGAGTCCCAACGCGTATAGAGGCCAGTAAATGTTGGTTTACGATAAAAGGAAGTAAGAAATAATCAGGATGTCTTGGACACAAGAACATCCAAAAACGGAAGAGTAGAATTTGTTTTTTTGTTTATCGTAAAGCTAAGGGCTGGATGAACGTTATTCAGAGACAAAAAAAACAAAAAACATCCGCTTTCGTCTCGTTGTCGAATAAGCAAAAGGTGTTATCAACGTCACAAACGTAAAGATCTGGTTTATGCAAACCAGATAATAGACCCTGTTCGTGAAAACCTACAAAGATATTAGCCGACGCTGGTCCTAGTGGGAAAATCATGGCCACACCATCTGTCTGTTTGTACATAATATCAGTAAAGCTGAATTCAACCGATATAGTGGCGAATTTCATCAATTCCACGGAAATGTTTTCGGGAATTGGGGGAGTTGTAAGTTGACTCTGATATTAAGGCGTCAGCACAGATATTAATAGTCTCTAACAATGGGATGCAAGTAAAAAAGACTAGAAATATCAAAAGAATACATAAATTTGTCAGAATGAGTATAATCTTGCATAAAGTTAGCAAAAGTAAAAGAATCTTTAATGCAGAATAAACTTTAATGTTCCAAAACATTTAACTAACTTGTGTCGAGAGGACCCTATCATTAATAATATGGGTTTCAATGGTTCCCCACTTTTATGGGTCTTAGGCAAACCATACAAATGGGGACGAATAGAACCGGTGGGTCGGATTAAATTTGAAATGGAAGTGGGAAGAATACCACTTTTGACCCATTTGACAAGTCGTTTTTGGAACTTGGTCTCGATAGAGATGGTAGAATCATGAGTATCTACCGGACCTAATTTAACAAATTTAGAGGTGTCCCCCAGGATAGTCATCATTTTATTGACATAACTGGTGATCCATTTTGACTTTGCCAGAGCCTTTGTCAGGTTTTGTAATAACTACAGGTTTATTATGGCGAAGTGCTTTGATTGTAGGATAATGTTCACTTTGCCATTTCGATTCACAAAACAAAATGGCGTGCCAGCATATGAATGTGTGACGTCATTTAGTTTTGTTTTAAGGTCACTGACTATAGAGTCTGAAACGGGAGAAAGTTTTTCTAATTAGGCAAAAAAGACTTTGAATTCAAAGTCTTCCCGCTTTAGGAATATAGGAGGAATGTAGAAGTTCAAACCATGGGAAAGAATATTGAGTTCAAGCTCAGAAAATTGCGCGGAAGAGAGATTGAGGACATTCTGAGTAGCGCTTGGGTTCGTCGAGCAACCATATTTTTTTCAAAATTAAATGTTGCAAATTCTTTTGATTTTTTAACGTTAACCTAGAAAGGCTACGTTCATGAATTATTGCAGCATATCTTGAAAATCTAATTTTGTTGACAAACGACAAAGTGCCAACAGAATCTTTCCATATTCATATTTTTTTTTTAGACGTGCTAAATCGCAAGAAAGCTTAGGCAAAAAATTGGAGATAAATCATCTTCAATTTTTTTGTCCAGGATGTAACTTAGCTCGCTTTATCTATAGATCTATAACAGTGAAGTTGTCTGTGTGTGTGTATACATTTCTCTACCAAACTACTCTGTCAATTTTCAGTCTACAGACTCGAGATTTGACATAAGGGGTATTGAGATTTGGGAAAATCTTTTTAATCGGTTTTCGGCCAGAAATTTGGCTGTCAAGGGGTCAAAGTTCAATGATTTGACCTTTGAAACTCTACCAAACTCCTCCACCATATTTGGGTCTAAACACTTGACATTTTTGACTGTTTTTACAACATCTGATCGTGGATAACTATAAATTATCGAATTCGTTTCTCTTTTCAGGCCTATATTTGTATTACCACGGAAGAGAAGTGTATGAACTATCTTAATAGCTGAAATGCAGTCATTTATCTGTGAGTTACTTATTTTGTCTATTTGTTTTTTAGGTCTTCGGAATCTATTTATTATATAAAATGAACTGTGTGTGTGTGTGTGTGTGTGTGTGTGTGTGTGTGTGTGTGTGTGTGTGTGTGTGTGTGCGTGAGTTCATTCCCTTATAAACTCCTAAACGGATGGACCGATTTTTTGAAATTTCACACAAATGTACTTTATGTGCCTGACAGTGTTCTTAAATAGGTTTTGTATCTGAATGTCTTTGATAATCGAAAAAAATCTGATGAAAGAAGGAACAGGCGATTTTCATTAAAGTTAGCACTGTATTAAAGCCTAACATCACAAGTGCATCTGAGAAGTTTCATTACCGCACAAGCAGAAAAGCTCGGCATATAATATCAACAGTAAGTTCTTTGATATGAGAGGGGCACGTTCAAAATGAATGTTTTTGTTTAATGCACGATTGAACCATAATACTTTACTTTTTCATTTGAAACTTTAATTCAAAATGAACTTTAATTTGAAATGAATCACTAGAAAAGCAGTAAGGCCAGACATATAAAATCAACAGTGGGTTCTTGGATATTGCAAGGGTGCGTTCGAAATGAATATTTCTGTTTATAGTACAATTGAAGTATGATACTTGACTTTTGCATTTTAAACTTTAATTTAAGTCATTATATATAAAAAATAATTTTATGTTATCAACAGTGTATTCTCTACAGTGCAATACAAACTACATTGCATTGTGAAGTAAATCATTATGGGGAGGCATGTGAAGTTTCCTCCCGGTGTACTGCGATTGGTCCCCAACTAGATCAGGCAATTAATGAATTTGATTGAAAAATGGAAATACTTCTTGATTCATGTTCGGCTGTGATGGTTGTCAAAGCAAGGTGTCGATTGAATGGTGTGGCAAGGAACCTATAGCGGCCATATATGGAATTATTGAAGAAGTCGGCTTTCTTAACTGGATTGCACAAGGCCATCAGCTGGGAGCACTAAAATCATGAGAAGAGGAGAAAACAAAATGCAAGGCAATGTCTGTCATCCGAGAAGCTTTATGAGACTGGATATGTCCCCCTCCCCCGAAACAAACAACTTTCCTCCTCGTGAGGGTCAGCAGACACCCACTATGTCAGACTCTTACTGTGTTTTGTGCGAGGACTGCTGTCAGATGAACTCTACTTGGAAAAGCTCAATATTGACTGCCCTCTATGAACTATTTACATATGTATGCCTGGATTAAAACCTTCTCTGTGGATAACTCAAGGTCAGGTTGGTGATTTTCCATTTCTTGCTGTTTTAAAAGAAAGGAAGATGATCGGAGGAAACCCAATATTGTGTCTGATGCCTGTCAATTTGATTTAAATGACTTTGCCGCTAATATATTTATGCCATATCTTTTACTCCCTCCCTCCCTCCCCTTAATGTGAAGTGCTCCTCCTTCTGTTACGTTAACGTATCGGGAAATCATTCAGCCTAATGAACATTAAGCCCAACGGGCCCTCTTATATTTTAAGCCCTGCCGGGCCTTCCAATAATAGAAATATTGAAGGACTTTTTTCTGACACATGCTTCTTTTATTTCTTTCTGTCATTTGTTTTTATTACAGCATCATTCAGTTTTTAATTGTCCTACAGAAAAAAATTAAAAAACCGGACCCCCCCACTCCCCCCCCCCCCAAAAAAAATGATAAAACTCAACTATCTGGATTTCTGTGTGCTCTTTTCCATTTTTCCTGCCTTGTTGAATCTTTCTGCTTTCCACTAACCTGCCGAACCTCTGCTGTCCTCGCTTCAGTTGTTAACCGCATGCATAGAAGATTTAATGAAGACACAGGTACTTGTTTTCTTTTCTGCCTATACCAGACTCGATATCACATGGAAGCCTTTGCCCCCATGGGTCTGACATTTGATGGGAGACAGTTGGGTGGCGCATCTTCAGTGTTTGACTCCCCTGTCTTTGACTAAGCCAGAGCAGAACAAACTAATAAGAAATCCGAGTGCTGAGACTGAAGGTAACCCAAACGCTCGAAATCAGATCGATGATGTAATACCAGCAACAGTATTCTTTTCTTCTCTTCATTGGCGACATTGGCAGTAGTCGTAGTAGAAAATGTTCTCTTCTCTTCACTAATACCAATCCAAAAATCTCCCTCTTTTTATTTTGGACTGCCACCAGCGCCTATTTTCCATAATCATGACTCTTGCCTTGAAATCATAGTTTTAAGTTTGTGCCCATGTGCAGTCACCTTTTTTTTCTTTTTTTTTGCAGCGAGCGCATTCTAGATGTGGCTGCTTATTTTTCAGTCTTTCTGCCGACACCACAGGAATATGCATTGAATAGAGAATGATATGATATGATATGATATGATAGAGTAATAAGTAATGAGTCTTAAAGAACTTAGTCTGGAGTAAAAACTAGATATGATCTTGGGAACTTTGGAAGGTAGTGTTTGCTCAACACTGTTGGGGAACCATGGGATAAAATACTACTGTTTTTAAATCCCCAAAACAGATTTTCATAATCAAAGACTAATAATCCTTACGATAATATTAATTGGAAGCAAACAAATACAGTAATTGCAAGGGGTTAATTAACTTACAACTAAAGGGGTTTTTCAAATTAGCATCGAAAATTTTTTATTTTTTTTTATATTTAAAGGCTTACATTTTTTCTTTCATATAACCCTTCTTTATTTCATTTTGGATCTCTTCATGACAGCTGTTTCGTTAATGGGATGATAATTCTATGATTTTATGTTTCCATATAAATTTTCCTCCAATCAACTCGTCAGATGTGATTTCCATCCGATGTTATCAACAAAAAGTTAATTTGTACATGTTAAACCTGGTGTGTTTGTTTGGGAAAAGAAATTCCATCCCCAGGTTGTTCAGAGTGGCCATCTTGCTGCATATATATATATATATATATATATATATATATATATATATATATATATATATATATATATATATATCGTTAACAAAGAAATATGTATCACCATCCTCACTGTTTAACATGCTATTTAATATGCTGACATGTGTTGGACAGCTTTTAGAAAATGATTTGCAAACTAATTTATTCCTAACATGTTTTTCTTTGTCTTTCTCTGCCAACTCACCCTATTATCCCTGTACCGTTACGTAAGGTACCAACATACATTGTGTGTAGTTTAGTCGCAAAGGAAACCAAGACAAAGAATAGGAAATAACTCCAATTCGCTTTTTCTTTGTAGCAACAACATTTATTTCCACATTGGTATAGCCGTGACGTCACACACATGATCTAGAACGTTCTCCACTTCTCTCACAGGATCTCAAACGTTATCTCGTTCTGTACGCCACGTCTCTCTTGTGATCTTTCCATTTCTCTTTGTTTATAGTTTTTTTTTCACTTCGCCCGCATCTGTGCTATATTCCACTTCAACTGTTTTGCATCTACTGACTAGACTCTCTTGTTCATTCTTTTGGTGTGACTAAACCAACAATGTCTTCTGTTTTTGACACGTATTCCTATACTCTCCAGATTTAATCTTTCTCTGTGGTCTTTCTTTATTGGCTGTTTTTGCAGACTTATAGAATAAAATTCTTTTAAATATCGTTGTAGACGGATTCCTTTAATTTAAGGCCAGCTAAAGAAGTTGGATAGACGAAATCTGACGTTGTTTTCTTGCGTATCTTTATTTCTTGTTTTTATAAGCATGACTCGCACACTTAGCACGATTTGAGAATGGTCTCTTAATATAGTAAACCATTCTGAAACTAATTTAAGACTAGCGACTCATTCATATGTAATATATTGATGTTGACATTCTGTAGATGTTCAGTGTAAATGGAGACACTATTATATTATTGCATCTCTTTTGTTAAAACTGCAAAAGTAGTTATCTAAGTTAGCAGGAATGCCCGGCATAACCCGGTCATAAAGTATCCTTCAACCACCTCAGCAGAAATAACCTTCTTAGTGACATGCAATATGGTTTCCCTTCCGCTAAATCTACAGCAGATGTACTAACAGTTATATCTCATAGGATTAGTGAATCTCATGACAAAGGCTTCCTTTCTAGGGCAATTGCTCTTGACATATCAAAGGCCTTTGATAGGGTATGGCATAAAGGCCTACTTCACAAGATTTCCAGCTACAGTATAGCTGGAAATGTCTTCTCAATCATTAAATCATTTCTCTCTGATAGGCTCATAAGAGTAGTGGTTGATGAGAAGAAATCAGAAGCGCACAGTATTAATGCTGGAGTCTCTCAGGGGTCCATCCTGGGCCCAACTCTCTTCCTGGTCTACATCAATGATCTCCCAAAACACATACTTAAATCATTCGCTGACATCTATGCTGATGACACAACCATCTATGGCAACACATCAAAGGCCGTAAATGACAAATTTCTCTCTGATTCTCTCTCCTCTGATATTGACCACATGGTACAATGGGGAAAGAGGTGGCTGGTTACTTTTAATGCATCTAAAACCAAGCTTCTATCTTTACATCATCAATGCTCTAATCCCCATCTGGCATCAATTGAAATGAGTGGCGCTCGTCTAGGGGAGACTCCATGTTTTGATAAGCTTCTGGGCTTGATGTTTAATCCTGATCTGAAATGGAACACGTACATGAAATCTGTTGCCAACATCGCTGGAAAAATGGTGGGATCCTTCTTCCGCTCCATTAGATATCTCACTGCTGATGCAATTCTCTATCTATATAAAAGCCAAGTACGTCCAAGGATGGAGTATTATTGCCACATCTGGGCAGGAGCAGCTAGAAGCATCTTATCCTGCCTTGGCAGAGTTCAAAATAGACTTCGTAGCTTAGTGACGGATGCCCTTTTCTCTTCTCTGCAACCTCTTTCCCATAGAATAGACATTGTGAGCCTGTCTGTTTTATCGTTATTTCCATGGCAAGTGCTTGTCTGAGCTCCAATCTCTTGTCCCCCCACACCAATCTTTCACGACAAACACCTGCCTAGCTGAAACCACTGTCAATAATTTTCCCCAGTCTTTATCTGTACCTAAATAAAAACGTAGATTCCATGAACGAAGTTTCTGTCTTAGAACTGCACGCCTGTGGAACTCTCTTCCATTTGCCTGCTTCCCAGCTGACTACAACTTGGTTGTCTTCAAGTCCAACATAAACAAATTCTTGATGAACCGCCCCCTTAAGCAATCCAATTCACTAAATTTCCATTACTAACGATTACTACCATATTGTTCCATTGACTACTGTACACTCTATAACCCTTATCCTTGAGTGGCCTCCAGGCCTTGATAAGTGGTGACGCCTATGTAAAAAAATATATATTTATATAGAAATATATTTTCTTATAATATATATCAATCCTTATTTAAGAAGCTCAATGTAATTACATAGCAATATAGAAAATAAATGACAAAAAGTTATATTCCAAAATTCATGATGTTGATCATCTTATAATTTATTCCTTTAATTCAGTTGACTTATACAATTCTTGACAGTATCTGTTTCGTAGCGCAAAATCAATCACTTAATTATTATATCAATCAATGAACCTATTATGCCCTTAACTCATCAGAAGAAATGGGGGGGCAATTAATCCGTCAAAAAAGTTGGGTTTAATGACTTTGTTTGATAAAAATTCAATATGGCGTAATGGAAAAATAAGAAAGTATTTACAGTCTCTCTTCCAATTTTCGGATTTTAATCATGTCAAATCACACTTCAATCGATTGCTGCTATTTCTTCTGAAATATATATATATATATATGTATGTATGTATGTATGTATATATATATATGTGTGTGTGTGTGTGTGTGTGTGTGTGTGTGTGTGTGTGTGTGTGTGTGTAATTTCTTTATACATTTACTATTCACCCTTCAATACACTTTATTTTCTGTAAAACAGAGCAGCCTAGTCTGAAACAAGGTCATTTAATATTCTCCATTCTAGCTACGAATCTCATAAATATCGATAAGAGTTTGTGTTTAAGCTTTACATTATACATAAATATGAAGGTCCATCAATGGGGATGTCGATATGAATAAACTTGGACATATTGTGAAATGTGGACAAGTTTGGACAGATGGAAAGACAAAGTAAATAAAAGAGGATAATAGAATTCATTTTCTTCTATTGTCAACTCTGTTGAATTGGAAAACCATTACAATAAATTAACAACAAAAATTATTCACTTCAGACGTTTAGTTTTCGTTTATAAAGAAAATCATCTTCCAAAAGTGACATCAAAGCCTTTTGTTTTTAGTCTTTTTATTTATTTCAGTTTTTTTCTCTGACTTTTTATATATATATATATATATATATCTTTCTGTTGTTTTTGTGGTCTAAAATGTAAAAGAACAAATCACTCACAAGCAGCAGCACGTTTGTTTCGGCCGTTAGAGGAATGGAAAAAGAAATGAGGAACGTGAGTTTGTGGATTCGTTGCATAGATGTTGTAATAATTTGCATATGTGGGAGAAAAGAGGTAATAAAAAGACCGAATTGGAGAGGACAGTGTCGAATTTTTGAAAGCTAAGTGAACAGAGACATTAATAGTTGGTGGTGTAGCTTGAGTTAAGAGGATGGTTGTATGGTTGTTTTTGTTTTACGGCATATCAACCCTTTTCAGGTTATTTAATGCCGAATCCAGTTATTTGGAATAAAACATTTTAATAGAATATATTTGTTGGCAATTAAAGGGCAGCTCCACACTCCCCAAAGCCCGCAAGCTGGGGCTTCACCACTGGATATAGTTTAAGGTCATATCCAGGAGTGAGAGTTAAGAGGAGTAAGTACGAATTGAGGAGTTAGTGTAAGGAGTTCAGACATGTTTTTTTTAATATCAATTTCCCCCTTTTTTTTTTTCTTTCTTTGCATATTTTTTCCTTTACTTTTTCTTATTTTTATATTTTTTGTTTCTATTTTTTATCTTTTCTTATTTAGGAATTACTACTTATCAAGGCTCTAAAGCCACTCGAAGATAAGGCTCAATGAATGTAAGATGGTAGTGTAGTAACCGTTAATCGTGCAAATTGGGTAGAATTTTATTATTTAAGAGGACGAGTCAACAAGAACTTGTTTACATTGGATTTAAAGGCCACCATGTTGTATGCAACCAAGAAGTAAGACAACGAAATAATGTTCCACAGGCGGGCAGTTCTGAGAAAGAAGCCCTGTTCATAGAATCTGCGTTTAGATTTAAGCACAGATAAAGGGTGAGGGGAAATCGTTTATAGTGGTTGTTGCTAGTTGAGCGTTTTTTGTTCTTTTTTGTGTATCTTTTCTTCTCTATCTTTTTATTTTTGTTTGTAAGATGTTAATGTTTCTCTTCGGATTGATATGCTGTTCAATCGGTTATAACTCTTCGACTGTAATTGTCACCAAAAATGAAAGTCTTTTTTTTTTCTATCGCTGTTTTTGGCGAGCACAAAAGTCTTTCCGTCTTTACACGCTCCTCAATACACATTCCAACGATCCAAATTTCAAACTGCGATATATACCAAAATTAAGGTTGATATGCTATTTTGAAATGGATTGTTTCATTTAGAAGAAGCTTCAGCTATCCAATTATTCTGTATATTAAAAAAAAAAAAAGATGGACTGTACAAAAGGAAAGTACAAACCATTTTTAATTAACCAAGGTTTATCATAAATAGTGTCATTTTTTTTTAAATAATTGGTTTAATTATATCAACAACATTTGAAATGATTGTTTTGTTTTTTTTAAATCTTTTTTCTTATCTTTCTATCTTTTCTTCTATATTATCCTTTTCTTTTCTTTTTGTTTTTTAGTTGTTAATGTTCCTGTTCGGTTGATATGTCGTTTAATCGGTTATAATACTAAGTGCAAATCATTTTTTTTTTCTATTACTATTTGGCAGGCACAAAAGTCTTTCTGTCTCTACATACTCCGCAATACACATTCCAACGAGCCAAATTTCAAGCTGCTTCATATGCCAAAATTAAAGCTTATTAACATATTACTTGCTTTCAACTCATTTGTATATTAAATCCACCATTGCAACGTCCTAAGCCTATTCACTGTCTTCATACATACATTTCAAAATTTACTAAAACACGATTACTAATTTCAAAAACTCCCGCCATTTTCATCACTAAACCAGATGTTTCTTTTATTTTTTGACTCCGTTTTATGTATAACTAAAGAATGACTAGTTGTAGAAGTGCGTGTTCTAATATTTCTATTTGTATTATTCATTCAGTCATTCATTCATTCATTGCAGCCAGCTGTTGGGCCAAATAATAACTGACCAGACAAGAATTCTAAAATGGATATTCATAAAAAGAGTTTTTAGTTTTCTCCCACTGCAAGAGCATAGACACTAGGGTCGTAGTCTAATAGGGGATGTCCTTTTCTCTTCTCTGCAGCCTCTTTCTCACAGAGGAGATGTTTCGAGTCTGTCTCTGCTTTATCGTTATTTTCATGGCAAGTGCTAGTCTGAGCTCCAATCTATGGTCCCCCCTCGCCAAACTTTCATGAGAAACACTCGTCTAGCTGAGAACACTATTAATAATTTCCCTCAATCTTTATCTGTGCCTAAACCTAAACGTAGATTCCATGAACAAAGTTTCTTTTTTAGAACTGCACGCCTGTGGAACCGTCTTCTGTTTGCCTGCTTTCTAGCTGACTACAATACGGTTGTCTTCAAGTCCAACATAAACAAGTTCTTGATGAGCCATTCCACTTAAGTTAACAAATTTACCGAATTTCCATTACTAATGGTTACTATATTTTCTAATTGAATATTGTACAATCTTTAACCCTGATCCTCGAATGGATTCTTAGCCTTGATAAGTGGTGATGCCTATGTAAAAAAAAAAAAGACTGCAGTAAGAAATACACTTAGATAGTTCCTGGAAAGAAACTCGGTTTTTGGAAGTTTCATTTTGTTTTAAATACACAGAGGAAGAAAGGAAAGTTTGTTTTTTTTTTGCAGTAGTTATAGGTAGACGAGTTTTTGCTGTGAATGTTTTACCTAGAAAGATGGGGTTGGATTGGAGGTCAGCCGAGCGTTTGCCATGAAAGTAGTGATAGAGTAGAAAGAGGTTGTGAGAAAGGAGCTCCTCCACTAGATTGCAAAGTCGATTAAGCATTCTGAAAACAGTGATGTCGGATGCACCTCCCCAGATATGGCAACATTACTCCACCTGAAGACATATTTAACTTTTATACATGTAGAGGACTGCATCAGGGATGAGGAAATTTCTGTTGTGGTAGAATGATCCAACTGTTTTTATCAGCAACTTTAAAAGAAGATAACTATGTTAAGACGATCTGCATAGGTAATGAGTCTTTTCTACAAAATTCCATAAGTGTAATAATGTACAATCACTTGTCTACTATTATATAAAAGGGACTTTGTGTGTGTCTGTGGGAGTTCATTCCCCATGGACTCGATAACGGCTGGGTCGATTTTTATGAAATTTCATACAAAGACACTTTATGTGCCTGGCAGTGTTCTTAGCTAGGTTTTGTATCGGACTGTCTTCGATAAGTATCCATCCATCCATCCAGCGCGGCCGCAGCCGAGATTAAACTTACTACAAAAGTTTTTAGTGTAATTCAAATCTTGTCGATAGCGGAATACTTGATGTTCTGCCAGGGCTATCAAGGGTATTTTTTATCGTGACACCATCACTAGATGGGGTGGCTACCACAGCTTAAGAGAGTCCCATCTACCCTCGAGAGAAGGATAGACTGCACCAGTTTCCCAACTTGGTATTTTATCTCATGGTAGATACAGCACCTCGCCTTCCCAAATGGTCACCCATCTGGTACTGGCCAGGCTCAATGTTGCCTAACTTTGGTGATCTGGTGAGAACCGGTGTGTCAATGTGATTGTTCCGTATATAAATAATAAATAATGAATATTATCGATAAGTATTGATAATCAAAATAATCCAACAAAAGAAGAAACAGGCGATTTTGACCAAAGTTAACACCTTACACAGCCTAACATCATAAATACATTTGAAAACTTTTATTACCACACAAGCAGAAAGGCCTTACATATAAAATAAACAGTAGGTTCTTTGATATAACAGGTGTGCATTCGAAATGAATGTTTCTGCTTAAAGCACACTTGTACCATGCTACTTGACTTTTTCATTTTAATCTTAAATTCAGGCAATTATCACCGCACAAACAGTAAAGTCAGGCATATGAAATCAACAGTGCATTCTTGATATGACAGGGGTGCGTTCAAAATAAATGTTTCTGTTTAGAGCACAACTGAAGCATGATACTTGACTTTTGACTTTAATTCAAGTCATTATATATAAAAAAAATTTTTAAATCAACAGTAAGTTCTTTACAGTGCAATGCAGACTACAATCTATTGTGGACTAAATCATATTAAGCTTCCTCCCAGTGCCCTGCAATGGGTTCCCCAAGTAGAGTAGGCAATCAATCGATATGATTGAAAAATGGGCGATTTCATCGATTTCAATGACAATCAATATATGGGAGTGTGAAACATTCATTGATCATCATTCAATCCCGGACAACGTCGGCCCTCTCTGCTAGCATTAGTATAAATATATATAGTGTTATTATTAAATTCCAAGAAAAAATTTGAATGTGTAATCAATAAATACAATATATGCTTTTGTGCTAAATATATATTAATCAAACGGAATTTCTGTGAGCAGAGTTTTTTTGCGAAGAACTTTCCATATGTAGAAAATATTACCATGGAACTGCTTCTCTATGAACTGTAACATGATGTTCTTCAAATCTAATATCAACAAATGTGTGTCAATTCCATTCACCTTTTTCAATCCTCTCATAGTGTTATTCATCATCCAGCTAGTAATTTCATTAACCCTTATCGAGTAATTTTCCGTCTGGATAAGTGGTAATTCAATTGTATATTTCACGATTTGGTGATCGTCTCATCAGTAGAAAGTGTGGTCTTTATATTTACTGTACTTTAATCAAAAAATCCAGTTTGGAGTTCCGATAGGCAGATGGTGAAGCTCTGCAACATTATTCCGGCAGCTCCTGCAGCCGCGCTGGCACCAACAGCCATAAGTTGGAACATTTCTACTCTACCCCATCCTGTTTTATTTTGCTTCAAGCTTTTTCTCCTCCTTCTGCCAGCGTAAATATTTTGGTATTGATCACATGATGACCCTCCTCCTTTCTCAAAGATAAAATGATAGAAATATTTTAACATTAGTTCCTGACATATAGCTAAGTAATAAACATGTCTAATCCTGAGTTTCTGGTCTGCAAAAATTGTTATGGGGTTAAATTGTAATAAACGAAAGAAACACAGGATTTGTAGGAATGACACATGTATTCATATATATTACTGGCAAAGTCGAGTATACCATTGCTCAACGGTAGGACGTTTGCACACGTCCAGCTTTGTCGCGAACCAATCTTAGGCACCAGTACTCGATATCGGAAGTGACGTCACCAACGGAAGTGACGTCATGAGATAGTCCATTTACTTTTTCTACTACCATATCTTCTTCTCCAACATCAGGGGTCTACGTTCTAACCTTCCAGAGGTTGAAACCCAATTACAGGAGACGAAACCTGACATGTTCTTTCTAAGCGAAACTGGAATAGGGCCAACCACCTCCCTAGATGAGTTCATAATTAAAGGATACTCTAACCCAACATCTAAATCTCACCCCCAAGATCGCCACGGGCACGGAATATGTGCCTACATTAAAGATGGCTTCCATGTGGCAGGGATATCTCCAGAGAAGACCCTAATCTACCTTATATGTGCTTCCGGGTTGCACTTGCTTACACCACCGCATTTATATTTGCCCTCTATCGCCCCCACAACAGTGGAGTTACTGTCTTTAAGAGTATATCAGAAAAAATTGACCACATCCTGTCTGCTTATCCCTCGGCTAACATTCACATTTGCGGTGACTTCAATGTCCATAATGTGGAATGGCTGAGCCACTCAAATAAGATTGATGAGGAGGGGAGGTTCTGTCATGATTTTGCCATTGCCTATGACCTCACTCAGATTGTCTGCGAGCCCACCCGTGTGCCCAATAGTACCGGTCAGTTCGCAAGCCTCCTAGACCTTTTTCTATCCACTTCCCCTGAGCTATGTTCATGTTCCGTTCTATCTCCTCTGGGATCCTCCGACCACTCCGTCGTATCAGTTAAGATAAAAATGAAATATAATAAATCTACAGACGTACCTCTCCACCGTACTGTATACCGATACTCTATGGCGTACTGGGATAGCTTCCATGCATTCATATCTGATCTCCGTCTCCATTCCATGTTTAAAAAGGATGTGTGCTCTATAGTATCAGATCTGACCGACTGGTTACTTGTAGGCATAGGCCAATTCATACCCTCCAAAAAATTCCAACAAAAACCTAACAGCCAGCCATGGTTCTCCCCCAAAGGTGCTGCTGCCATCGCACACAGAAATCACTTTTTCCATAGCTACCAACGTAATAGATGCACTGAAACTAAAGCTGCTTTCAGAACCGCCAGCAACCATTGTAAAAGAGTAATAAAAAATGCAAGAGAACTATATGTGCAATCCGTTAAGTCCAAAGTAGCTGAGCAGCGGCTTGGTTCCCACCAGTTTTGGCAAATAGCAAATAGGATCTTGAACAGAAACGTGCACTCTATCCCAACCATTATCAATGGACCAGAGGTCATCTCGACAGCATTCGACAAGCCAAACTATTTGCCAAAAACTTTGCGGCAAATTCTACCCTGTGTGACGAAAGCCATTAACTCCCCACATTCCTTCCTATAACAGACAACACGCTATGCAACATACAAATATCTGTGCGTGAGGTCACCAAGCTTATCAAGAACCTTGCCTCCAGTAAAGCAACTGGTCCCGATGGTATTCCAATTATAGTGTTAAAAAAATTACAACCAGAACTTGCCCCCATACTTTCCAAACTGTTTAAGCGTTGCCTTAAGGAGAAGTGCTTTCCAACACCCTGGAAAACCTCATCAGTATGGTCTGTATTTAAGAATTCAGGTGATAAGTCATCCCCCTCTCAGTACAGACCAATAAGTCTCCTGTGTGTCATGAGTAAATTGCTGGAATCCACAATAAATAGAGAAGTAGTCAACCACCTCAGCAGAAATAACCTTCTTAGTGACACGCAATATGGTTTCTGCTCTACTAGATCTACAGCAGATGTGTTAACGGTTATATCTCATAGGATTAGCGAATCTCTCCACAAAACTTCATTTCTAGGGCAATTGCTCTCGACATATCAAAGGCTTTCGATAAGGTTTGGCATAAAGGCCTACTACACAAGATTTCCTGATACGGTATAACTGGAAAAAAATTAAATCATTTAAAAATTAAATCATTTAAAAATTGCTAACATAATTATTAGGATTTTCACTTCAGGTAATCACTCGATTGTATTCCTATAGATTAATGTAACAGCGCGTATGGTCGTGTATGAGAAGATCAGCAGCAGTCGAAGGATAGCTGGCTAGCAAAAATATTAGCAGCCGCAGCTGTTACAGAACATATGCGAGAGAGAAGCAAAGTATACACTAGGAAAGATAGACATGTAAATATGAGAGTGAGAAAGCACTGGCTTGCGACAGCATAGGGTGGCGGGGAGACAGAGACTTTTTATAAAGCATGTGTGTGCGAAAGGACTTTGGAAATATAATAAAGTGCGTTGTTTCGGAAGAACCACGAATAAATGCATTTCATTTGCATTTAAAAAAAAAACGCCGAGTCGGATCTTTTTTTTAACTTTTTTTTTGTTTGTTCCTTTGCAGCGGTGCCAGACAGCATGTGGGTCCGAGAGATTTGAACTATAATGACACAGTTATAAAGTAAGGTCTATGTTACATTCAAAATATGATAAAACAAATGAAGACATGTTAAATAATCTCTTAAAATAAGTACCAAGGGTGGGGACAGAGTTATTCATCCCTTCATTCACTGCATGCCACCCATTCGGTCAATGCTGCAGTTTAATCTAAACGTTATAAACGTAAGGAATGTTGGTTTGTGTGGCGCGTTGCCCAAGAGTGACCTACATTTATAAAATGTGCACCTCCAGTTCTGTTTTTCTTCAGATATTACGCACAGGAGAATTCTAGCAGAATGCGACTATTGTTTTTTGTACACCATTTTAGAATCAGAATTGTTCATTGTCCTCGCAGAAATAAAAAACCAAAGAATCTGAGTCCGGCATCAGCATTTTTTTATATCTTATTTTATTTTTTATTTTTATCTCAAGAAATCTTTGTTATTCTTCCTTTTTTTTTTCTAAGAAAAGAAATCTGTTGGGAGTTTCGTTTTTTTTATTAATTTATTAGCTGGACGACCGGTGTTGCTCGGTCACCAAATACACTTAACTATTTAATTTATGCAGATTTCGTATTTATTATTATATAGTCAATACTTATTATTATATAGTCAATACTCTTGCCCGGCCATAAGATATGCTTGAATATAGCATTTTAATTCCATTGATTTTACTATGCCTTTATGTTTCTTGAATCCAACTACACCATGGAATATCTTTTTTAATCTTGGCGTTTTTAGATTTTGATGCATGTCTTTTTGTTTTCAATCTATGTGCTAGTTAGCAAATTTTATGTCTGCCTATGAACATTGTTTTCAATCTATGTGCTAATTAGCAAATTTTATGTCTGCCTATGAACATTGTTTTGCGAAAACATTTCCTCTGATGAGATGAACCATTTGTTGAAAATTCATAGATTTAGGAAAATACTTGAAATTTGTGTATCCCTTGTTAAATAATAGATCCAGATACAGTACTGTTTCGCTGTTTCACAGCTCATCAGCGCGGCTAGACAAGCAGCTACCTCAAGCTAGGATCGAAACCCGACCACCCAAATGACAGTCAGAGCTTCTAACCATTGCGCTATTCGGCGGCTGCTGTGCGGGAAGTGAATTAACAATGTTTTGACATTGTCCAAATACCTAAGCTCAATTTGTTTACACAAAGAGCATACACTTAATATGCTAATGGTAATTTGTATATCATTTCCCAATATGCTAAACCCAAGATAGAGAGAATTATAGGCATCCACATACAGTACCGTTTCACAGCTCATCAGTGCGGCTAGGCAAGCAACTACCTCAAGCCAAGATATATATATATATATATATATATATATATATATATATATATATATATTCGAAATGGGCTTTAAAAATATTAAAATAAAATGGTGAGGTACACCCAGGGTTGAACAGGGGATCATTCGATCTGTAGTCTACCACTGAGCTATATCTCCAGATGACAATAAATGTTTTTATGCTTTTTAAGAAGAAATGATTTGCTGTGATTTTATTATTTCCCTTGGCCCGTGTAACAAAATATTCTTGTGTAATTCTTTTTATCTATAAGAGAGAAAGACTATTTTTAAGATAGGATTTTTTTTTATTTTCGAAAATGATTTGTTGAGATTTTATTATTTCCCTTGGCCGGTGTAACATAAAATATTCCCCTGTAAAAATTTTTTTTTTATCTGGAAGAAAGAAAGACTAATTTTTATGATTGGATTTTTTTTGTATTTTTGATACTTACGTATCGGATTAATTTTTGTACAAAACATATCCCAGAACATTGCCAGACATATAAATTACCTTCATGTGAAATTTGCAAAAGTTACGCTCAGCCGTTTCCAAACCTATGAGGAAGAAACTAACACACACCCACACACACACACAAAGTAACTTATATATATATATATATATATATATATATATATATATATATATATATATATATATATAGTAATTTATAAAATATATGCCTGACGAATCCTATAGTGGATGAAACGCTGAATATTCAGTGTAGCTTAATCGCCATATATATTTTATAAATTACTAACTAGCTCTACCTACGTATTGAGCACTTTTGAAGTAAATACTTAAAGTTTACGCATAAATCTATACTTTCGTATATTAATTTTATGTGAGTAAATGAAGTATTTATATTATATATATATATATATATATATATATATCTATATATATAAAAATGTAAAGTTGGTTCGTTCTAAAAAAATAAAACCATGTTTATACGTTACCAATTTATTTGAAATTTTCAGACAACCCATTTTTTGAGTCGAGGTATGTTTTTATGTTATTAAAATAAATTTACCTAATTAAAATTAAAATATTAAATAAAATAAATATATTTATTTAATCGTTTCTGCGAATCTTTTCTGTTGATAAAACTGAACTGCCGGTTCGATTCATTTCACAGCCACGAATTGACGAAAGGTTTCATTTTCTGTTAACTCGATAAGTAAAAAAAAACAAACAAAAAAAAAACATATTTCATTTGTTTATCTTCCAAATTTTTTAATTTACACATCTTTTCTTTATCATATAAGGCCAAAAAAAAAAAGTTTGTTGCTTGCTTTTGAGTTTTTTTGTTTTTGTTTTTCTATATAAGATTACTCACGCAGAGAGTGATCTGTGCTGAAATAATGTTATTATTATTTAAAAAGTCATTCTTAACATGGGGAGGTAAGGATGTTTTGTACCTATTCTGTACTTTAACCTTACAATTGAATAAAAAAAAAAAACATCATAAAACGTTATTTAAACGTAGAAATATGATTTAAAAAATAGCGCGTATCGCTCTCTGCATTAGCACCATTTTTATTTATTGTTGTTGTTTCACGAATTTTCGGCCAACTATTCCTCTGGCCTTCATGAAAAGAAGTCCTTTTATAAATGTTCAGTAACTTTTTCCTTTTATTATTCTTAAAGAGTAAAACTTTTCTTATTCATGAAAGGAGTTAAGCCTACGTAAATAAATAAATGTTTGTACACGTGACAAATTATCAATAAATGGTTTAGTTACTTTTTTAAAAAAATGTTTGTAAACATGCGAAAGGCGACGTTGTTGTATACTCACGTGCTTAATTTCTATACATATAGGTTTTTGGAATTTTTTTTCACTGGATTATTATTGATTGGACACTAATTAAACAGATTATTAAAAAAAAAAAATGTAAAAAAGAAATAATTATTTCGACATTTGAAAGTGTGGTGCTCACTTTTTAGTTACAACATTCTGATAAATCAGTCACCCATTTTGTAAGCAATAAAAACGCGGTATATCAAAACCATAGAAAGTAAAAATAATGAGTCTCTACCGCATTTGTAAGTCAGAAATATATTTGTTTCTCAAAGAAAAAAAAATAGAGAGAACAGGACTTTTTTTTATTGTTTTCATGAAAATAAAGTTTCGAGATTTTTAATTATTTTTTTTTTTTTTACTTATTTAGTCAGTTTGTGTTTTTTTTGTTTTTTTAAATTGTTTTTGTGAAAGGTGAGTTTTTTTTCAAAACTTTTGTTTTGTTTCTTTTTAATTTTTTTAAAGTATTATAAATTTCACTAACATGCTGGAGAAATGTTTAATAATTTGGTATTTTTTTAGATTAGGTCCACCTCCACAATTTTCCTTTCAATGACGACATTTATAGGTTTCCGAGTATGCTGAACACGCAAATTGCATTGAAATTTTGCGGAAATAAATAGTTGTATTATGCATTGTATTCTTCGGCGGCCATCTTTTTACGTGCACACGCGCCATAAACAAATACACACACGTAAAAAAGATGGCCGCCAAAGATTACAATGCATAATACAACTTTTTATATCTTGATAACTACTTATTTCTGCAAAATTTCGATGCGATTTTCGTATTCAGCATAGTCGAAAACCATTTCAAGTCGTCATTTAAAAGAAAATTGAGGAGGTGGACCTAATCTAAAAATTTACCAATAATTTTTAATCCCGTACGCCTCTCAATACATTGCTTCGTCAACATGCGACCATTTTATATCTCCCGAAGACACTTCCGTATTTAGAAAAAAAAATAAATAAATAAATAAAAAGTGACCGATTTACCAGAATGTGGTAACTAAAAAGTGAGTATCCCTTTCAAATGTTGAAATGATTTTTTTTTTTTTTTTTTAATTTTTTTTCATAATCTGGTTAGTGTTCAATCAATAATAATCCAGTGAAAAAATTTCAAAAAAACCTATCAGTATAGAAACTCCACCACGTAAGTAAATAAATAAAAAATGTTACGTGCGCATGTGTTAGCCTTGACTAGGGGGGTACTAAGGGAACGACCATTAAATAATTCTGCAGGTCGCCATGGAACTCAACGCCCAAGGAGTATCAAAATAGTTTTCATGATCTGAAGAAATTTTTTTTTTCCGAAAAGTGGGTGATCACTTTTCCATCTAAATTTAACTTAAAATGAGCACCCACTTTCTGGCCACCTGAGGAAGGGGCATTTATTTTCGTGTTTATTGGCTTAAAGGTTTTTTTGACAAGGCAGTTTGGTATGCGAATGCATATTTAACAGTTTTCGTTTATGCTCACGCATAGCATAAACAAAGGCTACGTCTGTGAAATGGAAAATAGTCCCAGAGTTCAGGGGTTAATACCATGCAAAAGAAATCAAACAAAGACTTTTTAGCCAAGAAACACACAGAAAGAAAAAAAAAATAGCATCCATTTTTTTCTATCGAATTCCTTTGCTGTTTTTATTGAAAACTATTTTCCCCCGGATTTTTGATATAATTTTCCATTAAGGGCTGTGCGTCTCACGTTCGTAAATAACAAAATTTTTTTTGTAGATTTTGGTGTGCTAAAAACGAATCTGCAAACCGTTTCCGTCACAAAAAAATAGTTTTTATGATATGAAGAAATTACTTTTTCGAAAAAGTGGCGATCACTTTTCCATGTAAATTTAACTTAAAATGAGCACCCACTTTCTAGCCACCTGAGAGAGGGGGGATTTTTTCCCATGTTTATTGGCTAAACAGCTTTCGTTTATGCTTACGCATAGCGTAAACGAAGGCTACGGCTGTTAAATGGAAAATAGTCCCAGAGTTCAGGGGTTATTACCATGCAAAAGAAATCAAACAAAAAACTTTTTAGCCAAGAAACAGAAAAATGCCCCTCTCTCAGGTGGCCAGAAAGTGGGTGCTCATTCTAAGTTAAATTTACATTGAAAAGTGATCACCCACTTTTCGAAAAAGTAATTTCATGAATGTCATGAAAACTTTTTTTTTTGCTACGTAAACGGTTTGCAGATTCGTTTTTAGCACACCGAAATCTACAACAAAATATTTCGTTATATATGAACGTGAAACGGGCCTTAAAGTAAAATAATACCGGATTTTTTTGAGCAGATTTGCCGTTTAGTTGTACAAATATCCTCAAACCAGGTAATCACTAAAAGGGATTTTTAAAAGTCGTCACCTATATCGAGCAAAAGTTTAAAACCACCGATTATATGCCAGCCTAAATCATGGTAACATATATTGAGTGAGTTTCTAACAGTATTTTTAGTTTAAACTCATTTTCCCATAATTTCCCCAAACTTAACGTGTTCGATACAGTCTGCCGCCATTTGTATTTTTCAGATATACCGATAAACATTGAATGTTTTTGAACCGATCATACATTACATAAAAACACTAAAATCTTATCCAGTTAGGTAGAACACTTACTTTTCTTGCCTTTTATAACATTTATTTGTTATATATTTATTTTTTGACAACTTCTTTGTATCTGTGTTTAGTAATATAAACCCTTTTCATTTAATGTAACGTTTAGTCGGCTCGAAAAACAGTGTTTATTGGTGTATTTGAAAGCTACAAATGGTGGTGGACACTGTTGATTACTTTAAGTTAGAGAAAGTGAGTTAAAACTAAAAAAACTATACAAAATACTGTCAGAAACCTATCCATTATGCCAGCCTATGTCATGGTAACATATGTTCGGTGAGTTTTAGACACTGTTTTGTATAGTTTTTAGTTTTCAACTTACTTTCCCAAACTTAACGTATTCAACAGAATTCGCGACCATTTCTGTTTTTTGAGCCAATTAAACATTTTACATTACATAAAAACACTAAACAATTATCCAATTAGGTAGAAACGTAAATTACCTTACCTTTGCTTTCATTTATTTGTTTTTGGACGACTTTTTCGAATCTGTGTATAGTAACCCCCCTCCCCCCACCATCAACCAAATATTAATTACTACATCACATTTTTTAAAACAACAACAAAAAAAAAGCATTTAGCGTTTCAACATTTTTGCTACGTTCGGCTTCATCCACTGATTGTTGGTCAAGTCCAAAACATGAATGATTGACAGAAACTCTCGAGGATCCAGATCAAATTCTGCAAGAGTACCATTTTTTTCAGTTTCGCCTTCTTTTTCACTTTTTGCAGTGGATTGCTGTACTAATATAAGAAACATGCGTTTTCTCTTTTATTAAATTTTTCCATTACACCAAATTGAGCCACTGCAACGCGTGGCAGGGTACAGCTAGTATGTATATATATATATATATATATATATATATACACTAGCAAAAGTACCCGTCGTTGACTGGGTTCAAAAACAGCCTACAGAAAATGGACTCTGATTTATGAAAGTATGATAGGCTATGAAAAGGAAGGGTTGTAAAGAGATAGCTTCGAATTTGGGGGTATCAAAACCAAAGCAAAATATGATGAAAGTAAAAATAAAATAGATAAACCCCATAATTTATTATACCATACCTGTTCACACTGAAACACTTATCACAATATTCTGTGGATCTATATTAAAAAAACCTTGTTAAACTTTGTGACATATTTCCATTCTATGGAGGTCAGGCGCGAACGAACACCCCATAATTTTATTATACCATATTTCTTCAAACTGAAACATAATTATCAAAGTATACTTACGCAGATAGGTATGAAAAGTCTTTGTTAAAGTTTGTGCCTATTTCCATTCTACGGAGGCCAGGTGCAAACGCAGACCCCACAATTTTATTATACCATCCCTATTTAAGTTAAAACATACTTATCAAAATATTATTATGTATATCTATATCAAAAACACTTGCAAACGTTTTTTTTTTTTAATTTTTAAATTTTTTATTTCCATACTTTGTGGACCTGGCGTGTACACAGACCCCACAATTTTAATGAATCATCATTATGCCAGATCAAACATACCCATTCCTGTGTTTCGATAGATCTTCTATCATTATATGTGATCAGTTTTCTATAATAGTCAACCATATAGGAGCCTATTCGTGACCAGACACACACAGACGTTCAGCTTTATATTATAGATATATATATATACTTCAGAATAATGTTTGTTTGTTTACAAACAATAAAAATTCTATATTTGAAAATTAACCTTTTCAAAGCATAAAATTTAAATACCTGAATTATGATATATATACTAGCAAAATATATATACATACTTGGGTACCCGCTTTGTGTGCACCCTTGCAGTAAGTGGATGTTATAAGAGACACACCAAATATGACCTTGACATTGACCTTGAAAAATAGTGTGTGCCGTCCCTATCATGTCAGGTTAGGTCATTATAGGCCTAGTGCTGTTGGCTGTAAGAGAGGATGTATATATAGGCTATGACCTTGACCTTTACCTCGAAAAATGGTGTGCACCATCCCTAGGTGGGGGACCATCATCATGCATCGTTTGGTCATGATCGGTCTAGTGGTGTGGGATGTAGGAGAGTTGTGTACATACACGCACACGGACACTACCACTTTACATATATAGATATAATCAAAATGGGTTTAAAGAATATGGATAGATTCATATTTCTCTTTTATGAATTTAGTAAAGTTCGAGAGAACTTGATACACAACGCATTTAATTTTTTAAAATAATTTTATCATAATGTTTGTAACTGTTTCTTCTTTCCTTTTCATTTTCTTTACATCGAGGTGCGATTGGATGAATACTAAATAGCAATTTAATTGTTACCCTTTTTCTTTGCCCGTTTTGTTGATATTCGCTCTCTTCATTAGGTCGGTTTTCGCAGGAACGTGTGGGCTCAAAATATTTTCCAACTAATAAAAATTGTTTCAAACTCCAAAACTAACAAAATTAAACAAGCCTATAAAACAGAAACTCAACGTCAACAACGTCCATCCTAGAAGACTGCAAATTCTTTTAAGCCTGCTGCTATATATCCAGTGAACACAGTCACCCAGAAGTTAAACTTATACACATCAACACACATATAACAAAACGTAAAAACGCACTTTCTAGCGCTTTTGTCTACTTCTTATTAAAGAACTTTAAAACTTCTCAATAAATTTGGGTCTTCCAAAGTATATCTTACATTTCTATAATATCGTTGAGATAAATATATTTTGTTTTTTAATTCATGTTTTTTTTTTTTCATTTCAATATTCCCATTGTTAATTGTTTGCTAACTGCTGACCCATTCATAACATCCATGTTTTTATCCATCTTTTTTATTCGCCAATTTAACTACATGTATATTAATTGTTAGCGCTGTTCAGGCACTTTTCAAAGACGTTACTATCACTCAAAATACACTTGCTGTAGCCACGAGCGGCACCACTACCTTTAATAAGTGTCGCCCACATTTTTAAATTAACCTAAATGGAAAGAAATTCTCGGCCATTAGTTAATGATAGGGCCATAAGGGACCTAATTTATTCTCCAGCGATTCTTTCTTCACAAAAGATCAGACAATTTACGTGCATGCATCTCTCTCGCGCTCACTTCTCGTTGTTTATGTTTCTCTCCTCTTTCTTCGTTCGATTCTCCTTTTGAGATGTTTGGCCGAAGCCACACTTAAACTCATCAGCTTTGGTCAGAAGCCAACTTACAAACTCGGTACAAAATCAAATGTTTCACTAATAGCCGAAATGAATGATTCTGGCATCGTGAGATGAAGATGAAGAAAAACGATTTTCTTCCAATAACGACTATTACTAAATGACTTCTATTACTGATTGCGTAGCGAATGTGATCTTTTGGTGCATTGGCTTTTATATAATGGTCGTAAAGTGCGTAAAAAATATGTTCCAGGGTGTTGTATGCTATTAATCGTATGACTATTGGATTTAGTTTTTGCTTTCTTACCTTATTTTTCTTTTACATATCAAAGCATTGGAGTTTTGTTTATTTTTTATTTTTTATTTTTATTTTATTTATTTATTTATTTTTTTTTACATCTTCGCATTGCCACGCCAATAGATTCAATTGTTTGCAGTGATCAAACTTACTTCTTTCAAAATTATCTCCCTTTCGGAGAATAGTTTTGATGTCAGAGTTGTTCCCCTTGGATAAAGAGGTCAAGGAGACTCATAATCTTGTGAGAATACATAACCTCGTTTCTGTTCTTGTAATAGTACACGGTTGGATGGATAAGTCTTTTTTTTTCCTCTATTTTCTCCCTGATCACCGATCTGAATTGACCTATCATGTTTGGACGATGGAGCAACTGTAAGTTATTCCTTGAATCATATTCCACGCGCACAATTTATCTTGTTACAAGAATATGCAATTCAATTATTTTGAGACTTGTATGATCTGTATGTACAATCTACTTTGTATTTTTACTTTCTGTTTGTGAAGACAAACCATTGATTGTATATTATTTTATTTTTTAGGATCTTTTCAGATGAGATTTCATAATTTGTGTATTCATTTTTTGCGGACTGTTATCCTCAAGTTCAATGTCGTTGTTGTTTCACCACATTTCGTCCAACTCATCCTCTGGCCTTCTTCAGGTGACAGAATAGGAATGCTGAGTATTGTAACTGTATCCTCAGTAATTATTGCCTTCCATAGTTGTTGTCTTGGGCAACTAATCCTCTGGCCTGATTTGGGTAGGATTGAAACTGTTATCTTCAGACCATGCTCATCTGGGCCATAGAGACTCCAGACGATGATCACCTGGACAGTAGAGACTCAACATCCTTATCCACTGTGAAGGGTAATCAAGTTTGGATTTTATGATCTTATAAATCCAATTTGTGTTTTTCTCTGGCCTTCCATTGTAAGGTCCGTACTGAATAGTATTATTATTAAATTTTTATTTTTTGGAATCCTTTCAGATGAAATTTCATAATCTCGTTGTAGTTAACCACCTGACAAAGACCAGATAATGAGTTGACACGAATGCGATGAAACAATAACTATGAAGATGAGGATAACAGTTCACAAAAAATGACTGCACAAACTATTGTTTTTATCTCCTTCTCACGGCAGATATATTAGCCACAAGGTTCGGAAAGTGAGATTCGAAAAGCTGGCACTCCCAAAATATAGCAAAATTGCCTGGGCAATTCCATCGACATTCGTTCATAGGGGCACCTCAAGTAATTAGCAATAAACTAACCCCTTCTCAAAGAAAAAAGCAAAGTCTGGGAGGGTGGAACTCACAGAACTGCACAGGACCAGCATCATACCTCAAATCAAAAGAGAAAAGGTTATTACAAGAATGATCTAGATTCTGTTGATTTTGGTGCCAAGGCAAAAACCTTAGTGGCACTGAGTCAAACTATCATTAAATGTATAAACTTTTTATCATGTTTTGTTGATAATTTACATATACTGACACGCATATATTTAGGAGATTCGCTTTTTTCCCAACTCACGCTTTGTATATGTTGTCATATATTATCATTATTTACTACCTGGCTTTACTCAAAAATTGAAATAAATACTGAAAACTGATACATAAAAACACCTCTCTATAACATCCTATGTGGATACATAAAGTGATATATATATATATATATATATATATATATATATATATATGTAGGTATTTAATTATTATAGTAAAAAATAATTATATATATATATATATATATATATATATATATATATATATACATATATATAGGACTTAATGTGCTTCAGGCTAAACATGCAACATAGTATTAGCTGCTTGTATTTTTTCTACCATTCCCCCTCAACACAGGACTATACTCTAATAAACAAAGTCTCTGACAGCATAGATATAGCACTCTTCCTCGATACTAGCGCACAAGTACATGTATTTGGTGACTTCAATGTCCACCACAGTAACTGGCTTGGATTCTCTACTTACACAGATGTAGCAGGTAGCACAGCACATAGCTTCTCTATATCTCATTCCCTATCACAGACAGTTACATTTTCAACACGTTTCCCAACCCAGCAAGATCAGCATGCCTCACTTCTAGATCTATTTCTGACCACAATTCCCGATGATTGTACAACAAATGCCCCCAGCCCACTCGGGAATGCTGATCACGCTGTGATAATGATAGAAACCGCCCTTAATTCTCGACCCAAAACTGAAGACCCATTGCTCAAAACAACAAAGTATTACAAAAAGGCTGACTGGGAAGCCATCAAGGATCTCATCAGACATGCCCCATGGGGAAATATCTTTTCTCTTCCAGCTGAACAGTGCGCAAATGAGACCACTGAATGGTTCAAAACTGTAATTGAAGCACATGTTCTCACACAAAAATTCTATAGCAAGCCCTACTCTCCCCAATGGTTTACTTATACTTGTGCAGCTGGCATTGCCAAAGGCAGCATGCATACCGCATATTCAACCGTCATAAGTCCAGTTCAAACAGACAGAAGTATATAGGAGCTAGAAGTAATTGTAAGAGAGAAATAGCAACAGTTAAGACAGAATACACTGAAACCACCAGAAAACACATCGAAGCGCAGAAATTAGGAACCCATGATTTTTGGAAAATTTACAACAGTGTAGTAAATAATGGACAGTCAACGATTTCCCCACTATCAAACGATCATGAGGTTATTTGCACGGCAACCGAGAAGGCTAACCTGCTCGCCAGTCGGTTTGCCTCAAACTCCACATTGGACCAGGCACACCACTCCCTCCTTGACTTTCCTTTGCGGATAGACGACACACTAGATGGTTTGAAAATCACCCCTTCTCAGGTACATGGTATCATAAAAAACCTAGACACCTCAAAAGCATGTGGACCCGACCTCATCCTGGCTGTGCTATTAAAAAAATGCTCTGCTGAGGTTGCTCCAATTCTCTCCAAACTTTACAACAAATGCCTTAATGAATCTTGCTTTCCCGATTGCTGGAAAACCGCTTCTGTTCTACCAGTTTTAAAGAATTCTGGCGAAAGAACTGACTCATTCAATTATCACCCCCTTAGCCTTCTCCCGCTTTTCACCAAAATATTTGAGTCCTTAATTAATCAAAAACTAGTCCATCACCTTACAGCTGCTAAACTCCTAACTGACAATCAATATGCATTTAGGCAAGCCCGTTCCACAGCAGATATCCTAACTGTAATCTCTGAACATATATATCGTTCACGGGACAAAACAGGCGAGGGTAGAGCAGTATTCCTCGATATATCTAAGGCTTTTGATAGGGTATGGCTCGATGGTCTCCTAAGGAAAATTAGATCATATGGTATCACTGGAAGAATACATAATATAATTCAATCCTTCTTAGATAAGAGGAAAATCTAGGTTATCCTTGATGGTCGTACATCCAAACAATATGATATAAATGCAGGAGTACTTCAGGGGTCTATCCTTGGACCTTTATTATTCCTGATATTCATAAATGACCTCCCTGATAAAATTGTTTCTGAGATGGGTATATTTGCTGATGACACCACTCTCTATAACAGGCATGAGAGGAAAACAAATGAACACATATCTAAGGAAATGGCAGAATCACTAGAGGATGACCTCAAATCTGTAGTGGAATGGGGACAAAAATGGATGGTCACATTCAATGCTGCCAAGACTAAGCTTGTTTCCTTCAATAACTACAAGAAACCGTCTCTACCACCAATAGCAATGGCCAAGAACACATTACCCAAAAGTACTTCCTTTAAACTCCTCGGCTTAACGTTTACAGGGAACATGAACTGGAATAGATACATTGAGAGCATTGCCAAGGTTGCTGCAAAGAAGGTGGGCTCTCTCTACCATGCTAGAAAGCTACTTACGCCTGAAAGTATCCTGTACTTCTATAAGGCCACTATTCGCCCATGTATGGAGAACTGTTGTCACATTTAGGTGCATCTGTTACTAGTCTCTCGCACCTGGACAGGGTTCAAAAGAGAATCGCCAACCTGATAGGCAACTTATGTCCCTGATAGTAACCCCCTACTTCAAAGTGGCACGGTGCCTTGTTTGGGGTGAAAATTGAATAAAAAAAAAAAATATATATATATATATATATATATTACTGTTGTTGTTGGGATGATGAACTGAAATTGGTAATCGAGAAACTTTTTTACATATCGAAATCAGTACTGGTATTGGAAAATTGGTGCCTATTTTCCGATGCCAAAAAAATGATTCTTGTAAAATGTTTTTGACTCCTAATGGGGGTATATATTTAAATGCTGCCCACATCAGCATTATGTGGCACAAGGCCGGAAAGTGGGAACTCCGCAGGCTGCCCTAAAGAAGGGGCACTCCTGCAATTTTAAAAATTGCCTGAGTAACCCCGTCGGCATTTCCTGGTCGGGGCGCCTCAGGCAGCAAGCAATAAACTTACTCCACCGGAAAGCCCGGTGGCAAGGCCTGGGAGGGTGGACCTCCTAGGTATTACCCAGGCGGCGTACCTCAGTCCAACAGGTGCTGGGCCGGTTCCCGGCCCCTCACCTGTTGGGCTGAGTGTCAAGTGACGAATCCTTGACGTGTACTACCCTGTTTCCATGCAGCCGAAGCCGCTAGGAGACCTTCCCCATCTGACTTCTAATGGGGGTATGACACCAATGATTTCGACGATCGTTTTTATAATCACCAGTTGTGGTAATCAACCAATGAAAATCTTCCAAAGTCACTATAAAAATTGTCGAATTTTGGATTCAATCAGTTCGCCGTTGGCTATGTCACAAACCGCATTTGATTCTTAGCCGCCATCTTTGTTACTAGAAATTACTTCACACTCAGTATCGAGACTGCACTCTGTTCAACACAATGTTTCAACACTTAACAATTCTGTTAATTGTTTATTATTTGGTTTGTTTTTGTTTTAGACTTAATTTGCATTGCTTGTACTGCAAAAATATATACCTTACATCGCATGAGATTTTGTAGTGATTTAAAAAAAAAAAACCTATTGCTAAATATTTCGTGATTTTTAAACAAGATCGGTAACTGTATCGGAATCAAGAAAAGTTTTGGAATCGCCCCATCAGTAATATATATATATATATATATATATATATATATATATATATATATATATATATATATATATATATATATATACAGTATAACTCCTATAATTTGAACATCCGCTTCATTCAAATTAGAGGATGCTGTTCAAGTTGCGTGATAAAAAATGTGCCGCAGTTAACTTTAATTTTCTAAGAATTAAGAAATAGCCAATGAAATTCATTGCTATATGATAATTCAAGTATATATTAAGTTGAGTTTACGATATATTACAAGTAAGAATTGTTAAATATTATTACCAAGAACAAAAATATTGAAAATAAATTAAATCTACTTTTACTTGTTAGGTATTTATTACCTAAGTTATCATCTATAGAAATCATACATTTATGTAAAATACAGTTTTTTTAGTTATCCATTGAATGAGTCCCATTGCAGTTTCTATTTTCATCGATTGAGCTCTCTGGCGCTGCCATTGTATTCTGTAAGCGATCACGAAAATCTATTTTCTTGGTTCTGTAGCTTCTTTATGATTATATCTCTTCAGAGTTACATTGCTTGCAAAACATAGTTGCCACTAAAAAGAATTGCTTGCAAAACATAGTTGCCACTAAAAAGAAGTCCAAATGAGAGAAAGTCCAACTTTAGAGGAAGTTAAAATTAAAGGAGTTTTACTGTATATATATATATATTAAAAAACACTTTGAAAAAGAGTTAAAAACATATTTAATTTTAAAAAGGAAACACTAAATAAGTGGATAGTCATTAATTCACGGAGTTTCGAAGAAATACTTTCCTTCTTATCAGAGTGTAGGATTTAGCAAAATGCGGGATCGGATTTTGCTTGCAAAAGTATTTAATGAAACTACGAGTAAGTCAAAGATCTTACTTGATAACAAAAAGTGAAGCAGAGGGAATAGGGCGAATAAAAAAAGTGATTTCACGTGAATGGATAGTCTGGTTATCCAATGACAGTAAAATCCAAAAATGCAGAATACAAGAAAGTTAGTTAAATTTCCATTTGCGCAAGTCAAATCCAAGGGAATCGCTTAATTGGAAGATGATCCAAAGTAATCCAAAAGGCAGAAATCCGTGGAATAATTCACAAATAAGTACAAGGAAAAGGGAATGAATTCCAATAATATTATTAAAGAGAGATAAAATGTGCGTAAAAAAAGAAATGGAAGAAATTTAAAACTCGACTGTCAAGGCAAGGCTAAATTAAAAAAAAAAAATATATATATATATATATATATATATATATATAAATGTTTGTATACATTTTTGTTTATTTCTTATTTGTTGACATACAGGAATACAAAATGTCTTTTTTAAAAAAATGTCTTTAAATAGATTGTCAGCTATTTCCTACGACTTTCCTCAGCATCATGAAAGGTGTGTGGGTAGTATTAACAGGAAATGAAGAGTATGGCATGTGTCCATCCACATATCTATGACCTCCCCTTGAATCTTAACACGTAAAGGAGTCAGCAAGGGGAGAGGGGAATTTGTGGACATTTACCAAAACTTAACCATAAAATATTTAAATGTTGTCCTTTGGAGGGGGGGGGGGATATTTGCTTTTTAATTTAGCATATTTTTGCCGGCATTGATTTGCTGGGTGATGAAGACTAGCGGAATCGAGTAGGTGGATGTGTTTACTCAAAGCCAATGTCATTTGATAACATTTGGACAGAGAAAACCCTTTTTACAAGTTATATGAAGGATTAAGTAAAAATAGCGAAGACAAAATGCAGTATGACAAAATGGATGATAAATGTCTAGGAAGAAAATAGTAAAATATAATAAACTAGCAGGATCCGTGTCCCGGTGTTGGCTGGCAGGAATATAAAAGAATGTTTTAACTAGAAAAAAATTAGTTTATTAATTCTGAAAAAGAAAGTCGTAAAAAAACACACACACACTGTAAGTTCAAGCAATTAAACTGCATCAAAAACGTTTTTTTTTTCTTTTTATATATTAATTTAAAATGCTTATATTTATTAGAATTTCTTATGCTTGTTTTAGAGGGGGGTAAATTTCTTTAAAGAATTAAAAATCTTATTTGAATCACGTTATAATGATTTGTTCATTAGTTTAGGAGATTATTCTGTGCATATACATTAACATCTCAAAGACTAAGCATATTTACCAAAAATAAACTCTCGATTCAGTTTATTTTGGAGAAATATGTTTAGTCGTTGAAATTTTAATATATAATATAAATTTTAATATATACAGGGTGACACAAAACGGGCCCCAACTCTAATTAGGCTCCGTTTCTTAGTGTTTTGTCCGAATGAAATGAAACTTTGGTCATAACTAGTTTATTATATTCAAAACATCACATCAAAACACTAGGGTCTTTGGCCTTTTTTTCTCCGTTCTTCAGCATATGTTCTACATGGACTCCATTTAGCTTTTGTTTTTGTTTTTTTTTTTGGGGGGGGGGTCACCCTGTAATATAAATTTTAATATGTAATATAAATTTTAATATGTAATATAAACTTTTATATATACTATAAATTTTAATATGTAATATAAACTTTTATATATATTATAAATCTAAATATATAATATAGATTTTAATATGTAATATAAATTTTAATATATGATATAGATTTTAATATGTAATATATATTTTAATATATAATATAGATTTTAATATATAGTATAAATTTTAATACATAATATAAAATTTAATATGTTATATAAATTTTAATATATAATATAAATTTTAAAATGTAATATAAATTTTAAGATATAATATAAATTTCAATATGTAATAAAAATTTTAATATAAAATATAAATTTTAATATGTAATATAAATTTTAATGTATACTATAAATTTTAATATATAATATCAATTTTAATATATAATATAAATTTTAATATGTAATATAAATTTTAATATGTAATATAAATTTTAATATGTAATATAAATTTTAATGTATAATGTAAATTTTAATATGTAGTATAAATTTTAATATGTACTATAAATTTTAATATGTACTATAAATTTTAATATATAATATAAATTTTAATATATAATTTAAATTTATATATGTAATATAAATTTTAATATGTAATATAAATTTTAATATATAATATAAATTTTAATATGTAATATAAATTTTAATATGTACTATAAATTTTAATATATAATATAAATTTTAATATATAATATAAATTTTAATATATAATATAAATTTTAATATGTAATATAAATTTTAATATGTAATATAAATTTTAATATGTACTATAAATTTTAATATATAATATAAATTTTAATATGTAATATAAATTTTAATGTATAATGTAAATTTTAATATATAATATAAATTTTAATATGTAATATAAATTTTAATATATAATATAAATTTTAATATATAATATAAATTTTAATATATAATATAAATTTTAATATGTAATATAAATTTTAATATGTAATATAAATTTTAATATGTACTATAAATTTTAATATATAATATAAATTTTAATATGTAATATAAATTTTAATGTATAATGTAAATTTTAATATGTAATATAAATTTTAATATGTAATATAAATTTTAATATGTAATATAAATTTTAATATGTAATATAAATTTTAATGTATAATGTAAATTTTAATATGTAGTATAAATTTTAATATGTACTATAAATTTTAATATGTACTATAAATTTTAATATATAATATAAATTTTAATATATAATTTAAATTTATATATGTAATATAAATTTTAATATGTAATATAAATTTTAATATATAATATAAATTTTAATATGTAATATAAATTTTAATATGTACTATAAATTTTAATATATAATATAAATTTTAATATATAATATAAATTTTAATATATAATATAAATTTTAATATGTAATATAAATTTTAATATGTAATATAAATTTTAATATGTACTATAAATTTTAATATATAATATAAATTTTAATATATGATATAAATTTTAATATGTAATATAAATTTTAATATGTAATATAAATTTTAATATATAATATAAATTTTAATATATAATATAAATTTTCATATATAATATAAATTTTAGAATATTCTAAAAATACGATGAGTAACATGAGTGCATTATTATTATTATTATTATTATTAGTAGTAGTAGTAGTAGTAGTAGTAGTAGTAGTAGTAGTAGTAGTAGTAGTCACTAGGAGTTCTCACAGATCGTGATCAGAGATTATTCACTGACAACAACTAGTGGTGTTCCCTGGAATTTGAGTAACAAAAAATCTTCCTAGTTGTCCAGTACTCACCACCTCCTCCAATAACCTTTGCAAATGAATTTGCATCATCGCAACAACCACATGCTATTTACTTATCGCTGGCAATGACTATTCGCCATCACTGGAATTCAGGTAGCAACAAAACTCCCCAAGGTCCCAGTCCTCTTTACACTCATCCAGTGGAGGTCAAGTCAGTGCATTCTCTCTTCGATCTTTCCATCCTTCTCGGTCTTTCTGGATTATTTGGTGTGGTGTCAATTTATGCCAGCGCTACATTTTGGGTGGGGTGGGGAGGGGGTAAACTTGCGATTATACAGTTTCAGTTTTCTTGGTATCGTATGATTTTTTACTTCTATTGCAGTTTTTATATGGCCAGTTTGTGTTTGTAGCTCATGTGTATTAGTCTCTGCATTCAAGATTTTTTCTTTAATATTCAGTTGTTTTCATTATTGCTATCCGTTGCATCTTCTCATTCATTCCCTTGATTCCAATTTCTCCCATTCTTTTTTTCTTCTCAGAGTTTTTCAGGATTGTTCCTAGTGCTCATACAATTATTGATGTTTTCTTAACTTTTTTTCATGTTCCATATCCCTTTGCTTTGCTTCTCTGTCTCCTTGATATTCACCCTGTGGTCTGCTTGAACGATGGAATTTATGATCAGGCATGACTTTTCCTTTTTGTTAACTAGGTTCATATTTTTTTTTTAATTATTTGTTTTTTTTTTATAAACCGAACATTGTGAATTTTGGAATATATATTCTCGGCTACCCAGTAAGTAAGATGGCCACGTTATTATGTATTTTTTTCTTTTTGTAAATTTTAACATTCAAGGGATGCGCCCACACAATCTTGTGCCTGTCCCCCAAAATCTTTTAAAATATCTTGGATACAAAGAATTTAATAAAGAAAAAAATTGCTCTACATTAAAATTTGAGTTATATTTAAAAATACACTAACAGGAAAACCCGATATTACCCGGGATTGAGTGAGGATCCACAAATATTCTACACTTCCAATACTTTTATTGTCATCGAAATAGTGAAATCGGCCATTTTTCAATTCAATCGATTGATTGCCTGCTTTAGTTGGGGACACACTGTGGTGCACAAGGAAATTTTACATAACTTCCACAATGAATTAGTTCACAATGCATTATAGTCTACATTTCACTGTAGAGAACCTCCTGCAATCGCTCCTAAGACGCTCCTACCGTGAAATGCCGATGAGGCTACACAGGCACTTTTTGCAGTGCCAGAGTTCTCTTTTGCTGTGGCACTGGGTTTTCAAATCCCACTTTCCGGATCTTGTGTTATATCTTGCCGCCATGGGAGGGAGATAACCATAAAGTTCTTAGAATTTCATATTCTTAGAAATTCAATAAATGAGACTAGTAAACTTTGACCGTAAAGGTTAACTACACACATAGATAATGCACGATTCCTGGTTATGCCTTCTGATTAGAAAGCGGGAAGAACTCTCTCAGGCTAGATCAGGAATAACAATAAAAACATTTAAGATCCAGTGTGATTAAAACGCAACCCAAAATTTGGGTGCGTTAATAAGAAACATAACTTTTGATCAACAAATTGCTTTTTTAGTATTATCTCATTTATAAAATTCGCTGTTTGTCTGTCTGTCTGCCTCCATTTTTTTCAATTTGTATCTTCTCCAAGAGGGAAGGTCGCAAAGTGGCGTGAGGCACCTCAAATGATTTCAATTTTGTGTGAACCGTTTTTTTATGGGTCTTTATCTGGTTTAAATAATTACTAAAGGGGGGCAAAAAAGAAGTCGAAATTGAAATCAGTTAAAACTTGGCAAACATAACTCGACTTAAACTGCTCTACACATGCACAAATATATATATATATACATACAGTTGTACATAATTATTAGTTTATTTTTACCTGTTTAATATCCGACTAGTGATGGCTCATGTTGGAATGTCTCAGGCTGGAATGCTACATATTTTGTTTTCGATTTCAGTTTCTATTTTAGCTGACGCCATTTTTTTTTTTTTTTTTTTACTTTTGAAATCACAACTATATATTGGGTACAATATCATATGAAATAATCGATAGAGAATTGACTCTATAATAATATATACAAAATCTGGATGAATGAAAATGTAATATTTAAGTATATTTTACGATCGAGCAACGCTGGGCGGCTCCTCCTAGTGTTAGATATAAACAAAGTCAGAATAAAAAAAACAACATTGTCTCATATGTTAAATCTCATCAGGTAATGTTGTTGTTGTTGTTTAAAAGAGTCAGATATGATAGAGTACTCATGTTATTTGGATTCTTCGGATTACTGTTCTCATCTTGAGTGTGATTTTCACAACGTTTCAGTCGATGTAACCTCCGATCTTCTTCAGCTGTATCTTGTCGAACTCGGGAATTTGGACGGAATTTCGAGTGGAACCCTTTATTTACTTCACGGAAGTAATTCGCAATTGTATTTTTCAGTCGCCCACACTGAGGATTGAACCTTCAGGAGAATATCACTTTTTACAATTGATTTTTCCAAGTACTCTAACCACTGCACCACGGGTCCTTGGGGACAATTTTGGCACGAATTTTAGGAGCCTTAAACTTATTTTATTTCTATTTTTAAATATCAGCATTACTAATTATTACTATATATTAACATATATCTATATATATTAATTTTTATACTTATTGTTTAAACAAGTGGGGGGATCACTTTTCTATATTAATTTGATGTAAAATGAGATCCCACTTTATGGTCACCATGGCTATAAAGTGGATGTTCATTTTACGTTAAATTAATGTAGAAAAGTGATTTTCTGTTTTCAAAACTACAATTCATTCATATCATTGAAATTGCTCGTTTCCTGGGATTTTAACTGTTGTTTTCGTTTTCAGCACTCTTGAAAACATAATATTGGTAACTTAAAAAGGATTTTTGTAGGTGGAAAGATACTGTACCTTTACCATTATTTCAATAATAATCATTTGTTTTTCTAGTTTTGCATATGAATTACAAAATATCTGATATTTTCCGAAAACCTCTGGCCTTGATGGAGAGAAGAAACTTGCTGCTATGATTTCTGAAATAACAACAAAGGGAGACTTGATTCCAAATATTTTGCATATGTTATATCTCCCCTTTTTGGTTTTTATACATGAAGTAAATTTCATAGTGTATAAAGATTATTTGATACTGGATATATTCATAACTGTACTCTATTTCCAAAAGAGGGAAGATATAACATATGAGAAATATTTGGAATCAAGTCTCCCCTTGCTGTTATTTCAGATCATTTGAAACCATAGCAGCAAGTTTTAGTCTCCCCTCCATCAAGGCCAGAGGTTTTGGGGAAATGTATATAAAATGACAAGTTTAGGAAAAAATAGTGACATTTGGCGACAAACCTTCACAAACTGTCTGTGCTAGAGAAAGGAATTGGTGATACTGTTTTCCTTTCTTTTTATTTATGTTTGTTCTACTTTACAATAAATAAGGTTCCAGGTTTTATTTTATTGATGATGAGGAGGTTTATGTTGTTTTATTTCAAGATGTCAAACCCAGCTCTCAGCCGCCCCCCCCACACGATTTAGAAAAAAAATGTATTCGAACATATTATAACAAATGTGAGTTAATCAACGTTTGTATTACTGATGTGCTGACTGTAGAATCACAAGGATCAGTGAATCTGTTGACGTGATCTTCATTTCTAGAGTAATAGCTCTTGACATATCTGCACGATAATGACCCAGCCCATACTGTGGAATCTTAAGAACACCTCTGCCATTTCGGTTATTATAGAAGCAACTTTTTTTTTTGTCTTTTTTTTTACATAGGCATCACCACTTATCAAAGCCAAGAGGCCACTCGAGGATAAGGGTTAAAGAGTGTACAGTAGAAATTGGACAATATAGTAACCGTTAGTAATGGAGATTCGGTAAATTTGATAACTTATATGGAACGGCTCATAAAAACTTGTTTATGTTAGACTTGAAGACAACCATATTGTGGTCAGTTGGAAAGCAGGCAAACGGAACAGGTGTGCAGTTCTAAGAAAGAAGCTTTGTTCATGGAATCTACGTTTAGGTTTAGGCACAGATAAAGAGTGGGGGAAAACTAGTAATAGTGCTTTCTGCTGGACGGGTGTTTCTTGTGAAAGTTTGGTGAGGGGGGACCATAGAATGGAGCTCAGCCGAGCACCTGTCATGAAAATAAAGATAAAGCAGAGACAAACTCGCAACATCTCTTCTGTGAGATACAGGTTGTAGGGAAGAGAAAAGGACATCTCCCACAAGGCTATGAAGTCTATTTTGAACCCTATCAGAGCAGGATAAGTCTTTTCTAGCAGCTCCTGCCCAGATGTGGCAACAGCAATCCATCCTTGGACGTACCTGGCTCTTATATAGATAGAGAATTGCATCAGCAGTGAGATATCTACTGGATCGATAGAAGGATCCCACCATTTTTCCAGTGGCCTTGGCAACGGATTTAATGTATATGTTCCATTTAAGATTAGGAGTAAAGGTTAAGCCCAGAAGCTTGTCAAAACATAAAGCCTCCCCAAGACAAGAGCCATTCATTTCAATTGATGCCAGATTGGGATCAGAGCGTTGATGATGTAAAGATAGAAGCTTCGTTTTAGATGCATTAAAAGTAACAAGCCACCTCTTTCCCCCATTGTACTACGTGCTCAAGATCAGAGGAGAGAGAATTGGAGAGAACTTGGTCATTTACTGTCTTAGATGTGCTACCATAAATGGTAGTGTCGTCAGCATAGATGTCTACAAATGATGTAAGGATGTGATTTGGAAGATCATTAATGTAGATCAGGAAAAGAGTTGGGCCCAGGATGGACCCCTGAGGGACACCGGCATTAATACTGTGAGCTTCTGATTTTTGCCCCTCAACTACTACTCTTATGAACCTATCAGAGAGAAATGATTTAATAATTGAGAAGACATTTCCAGCTATACCATAGCTGGAGATCTTGTGAAGTAAACCTTTATGCCATACTCTATCAAAAGCCTTTGATATGTCAAGAGCAATTGCCCTAGAAAGGTAGCCTCCGTCGAGAGATTCGCTAATCCTATGAGATATAACTGTAAGCACATCTGCTGTAGATCTAGCAGAACGGAAACCATATTGCGTGTCATTAAGGTTATTTTTGCTAAGATGGTTGATTACTTCTCTATTTAACACAGATTCCAGCAACTTACTCATGACGCACAGGAGACTTATTGGCCTGTACTGTGAGGGAGATGAGCGATCACCTGAATTCTTAAATACAGGGCATACTGATGAAATTTTCCAGGGTGATGGGAAGCAATTCTCCTTAAGACAACGTTTAAACAGTTTTGTAAGGATGGGCACAAGTTCTGGTTGAAGTCTTTTGAGTACTATAATTGGAATACCGTTAGGGCCGGTTGTTTTACTGGAATCAAGGTTTTTGATTAGCTTGGCAACATCACGTACAGATATTTGTATATCAAATAGCATGTTTTCTGATACAGGAGGAAATATTGGGGGTTGGCGGCCTTGGTCGCAAAGGTTAGAATTAGCTGCAAATCCATTTATGATAGTTGAGATAGAGCACACGCTTCTGTTCTGGATTCTGTTTGCTATTTGCCAAAACTGGTGGGAACCAAGCCGCTGCTCAGCTACTTTGGACCTGATAGACTGAGCATACAACTCTCTTGCATTCTTTATTACTTTTTTTAAAGTGGTTGCTGTTCTATGCGCAATGGCAGCAGCACATTCTGGAGAGAACCACAGCTGGCTGTTAGGTTTTTGCTGGAATTTTTTCGAGGGTGTGAATCGGTCTATACCTACAATTAACCATTCTGTCAGGTCTGATAATATAGAGAGCACATTCTTTTTAAACATGGAACGCAGAGGAAGATCTGATATAAATGTGCGGAAGCTATCCCAGTCAGCCATAGAGTATCGATATACTGTACGATGGAGAGGTACATCTGGAGACTTATTACATTTCATTTTTATCTTAACTGATACAACAAAGTGGTCAGAAGATCCAAATGGAGACAGAATGGAAGCTGAACACAGTTCAGGGCAAGTTGTGAGAAAGAGGTCTAGGAGACTTGCATACTGGCCGTCACTATCGGGAACACGGGTGGGTTCGTGAACAATCTGAGTGGCATCATAAGCAATGGAGAAATCATGACAGAACCTCCCCTCATCATCGGTCTTGTTTGAGTGAGTTAACCATTTCACATTGTGAACATTGAAGTCTCCACAGACATAAATATTAGCTGAAGGATAAGCAGATGGGGCGTGGTCAATTTTCTCAGATATGCTTTTAAAGATAGTAACTCCACTGTTGTGGGGGCGATAGAGAGCAAATATAAATGCTGTAGTTTGAGCTAGTGCAACCCGGAAGCACATATAGGGTAAGTTAGGATCTTCTCTGGAGATGTCCCTACCACATGGAAAGCCATCTTTTATATAGGCACATATTCCTACCCATGGCGATCTTGGGGGTCAGATTTGGAAGTTAAATTAGAGTATCCTTTAATTAAGAACTCATCTAGGGAAATGGTCTGTCCAATGCCAGTTTCACTTAGAAATAATATGTCTGGTTTAGTCTCCTGTAATTGGGTTTCAACCTCTGGAAGGTTAGAACGTAGACCCCTGATGTTAGAGAAGGAGACCTGGTAGTGGGGGTCTACGTTAGAAGTTAGAGATCCGGGTTTAATCATGTGTTTTTTATTGAGACTTTTCATGATGGTGTTTTCGATTTGTGGACTAGTTCAACAGACATGCCTGAAGCAGGGCAGAGAGGGAAAGTAAGAGAGAAATAGAAATGAAAAAAAAATTTTTTTTTGTAGCACATGAAAAGGTAAAGTTGTAGCAATTATCCACTAATATGGCATCGAGAGGCCTCACCAGGCGCTACTGCATGGTCCAGAATCCATTCACCAAATGGCAATACAGCAGGCCCAGTACTTTGCACCTGTTGATAGAACAGCCTCCTTAGTGATTAATCCAAGGTTCGGGTCCCTGACTATCAGGGGGATAACGTCAGCCCAGATAAAACGTTTACCTCCAGCACCCTTACTAGTGACATGGCTACAAGGATAGACATAGAAACAGAAAATTTCCGACACCCCTGGCGGCTGTTCACGCAAAATACTTCCAACCTAGAAAACAGCTCTTTCTTCTCCCTTTGTTGGAAAAATCATTCATTAAAAATGAGGACTGAGGGACAAATAAAGAGAAGCGAGAGTAACGGGAGCTGCCGATAGCACATCCACAATGCATTGTCTACTCTCTATTAAAAAAAATAATTAAGTATTTTACTTAATAAAAGTCCATTTGGTGTGTTTAAGAGAGGGTTAGGTGAAAGATTCCCCTCTCACCAACTGAAAATGAAAACAATTGCAAAATGTGTTATGCTATCAACTTAGAAAATATAAACATTTATGTACAAGAAAAATCTATGTTAAAAAATAAATAAATAAATAAAATATATATTCCAAAGGAACTTACCAGATAGATTCGGTACATCTTTCCACGAGAAAACCATTTACACAATTAATAAAACAATGAAATAAAAATAAAGATTAAAAACTGAAATAAATATAATATTAACACTTACATCTAGAAAAGAAATATTACAAAATTCATAACTTAATGGAGTCATGAAAAAGAATTTTTTAAAAACTACCTAACAAATATACTCGATGAACCAAGTGCAAGAGAGATTCAAACAATTGCACTTAAAAGGATGGTCAGAATCTTAAAAAGATCTCTTGGTTGAAATACCTGAGTTAGCGGGTGAATAGCTGGCATCCGGTAGGTGTTCCATCCTCAGCTTGGACAAAATAATAAGAAAAATAAATAATTTAAAAAAATTAACCGAAAATTAGTTGAATCATACGAAGGGCGTTCAATAAGTAATGCTCCTGACCCACTTCTCAAAGGAGTTGAACAACGAGAATTGGTACAGTTATTAGTCTTTTTCAAGATAGGAAGTACCAAGAGTTATGCATTTTTCTCTTATGGTTTAATGCAGTTTTCGCGTTTTTGTAGAATATTCCAGGTTGGTCTTCCAACCACAACGTGACTTCGGAAATCAAGGCTGCATCATCATGTTTAGAAAGAGAGAGAGAGAGAGAGAGAGAGAGAGAGAGAGAGAGAGAGAGAGAGAGAGAGAGAGATAGCGAGTTAATTAGAGAGAGAGAGAGAGAGAGATTAAGAGATAGCGAGTTAGGTAGAGAGAGAGATAGCGAGTTAGGTAGCAAGAGAGAGAGAGGGAAAGAGAGAGAGGTAGCGAGTTAGCTACAAAGAGAGAGAGAGATAGCGAGTTAGAGAGAGTTAGCTAACGAGAGATGTTACATACACCTTTTTAACACTCCTATCTTGTTATCCATACTTCCAGGCAACACTGGGTAGCCCTGCTAATATCATATATGGTAAAGTAAAGGATTTCCTTTTTGAAGTAATTTTCTGATGTGTTTTCGATGATAGTATTAATTTTAGGTGCACTGAATCAATTATCAAAAAGTCAATAGCATTTACTCTTTTCCTAACGTTGACGACTCCCATTCAAGTACGTTTATCTTCTGACCAATAATAATACATTTTAAGATAATCGCAAATGTATACTATCGGTTATATTTTTGGATTCTTCCCCGGTTTATCTCCAAAACAGAGACAACAATTTAAAATTGTTATAACACTGGTGAACTCTGCTAACACGACGGCCTCTCAAAAATGGAAAGTTGAGAGTTCTATATCAAAATCATTTTTTTTTTTTAAAGCGACTCCATGCTAAAGCACTAGGTGTTATATGACTGAAATTACGGTGTTGGATTTTCAAATTAAATTATAGCGATAAACACAATTATGGGGTCTGAAAATGATTAGATAGAATTTTATGCCTTTTATCTGCGGTTTAAATCTAATTTATAAAACTCACTATGTCTGTCTGTCTGTTTCCATATTTTCAAACTCTATCTCTATCTAGAGTATATATATATATATATATATATATATATATATATATATATATATATATATATATATATATATCCATCTATAGCCCTGAGCCTCTAGAGGGGCATGGGCCATCCAAAACTTTTGTAGATGCTTTTGAAGCGAGGAGTTCTTTTTTCGGGATGAGGGTGCTGGCCCCACGCCCAACCTTCCAGGTCCTGGATATGACCTTAAACTATATCCGATGGTGAGGCACCAGCTTGCGGGTTTTGGAGAGTGTGCAGCCACCCTTTAATTGCCATTGCTCCCAGGTCCACTCTGTACTTTGTTAGGGTCTCAACTATGGATTAAATAGAAATCGACTTGAAAAAAACACATATGTTCTATTAAAAAATTATTCTTCAAAATAACTGGATTCAGCATTAAATAACCTGAAAAGGGTTGATATACCGTAAAACAAAAACAACCAATCTTCTCAGAAGGTACATACAGTGCCTAGCCTCCCCAAATGGTCACCCGTCTCGTACTGGCCAGGTTCAACGTTGCTTAACTTCAGTGATCTGGCGAAAACCGGTATATATATATATATATATATATATATATATATATATATATATATATATATATATGAGAGAGAGAGATATAAACTTTTTTTTGTATTTTACTTAGGTAAGTTTTAAGATATCAAGGGGCTCCCTCCTGGAGCTAACACTTGATTCTGTTATGATTTAAATTTATATCCGAGGGCTCTTTTAAAAGTAGACACTGTTCCCTTTATGGCTGCTATCTGTATTTCGTTACAGCTTGGTCTTCCAGGGATTGCTTCTAAGTATTTATGAAGATTCTTTTTTATTAAGCCAATGGCTCCTATCACAACCGGTATAATGTTTATTTCTTTCAGAGACCATGTCGTTTTTAGATCATTTTTAGGTCCTGATATTTTCTTATCTTTTCCCGTTCAGCTCTGTTAAGGCCAAAATCATTTGGGACTGTGACATCGGCAATGAGTGCAGTTCTTTCAGGCTTGTTCCATATAACAATATCTGGTTTGATGGCCTGGTCTTTTATGTATCTGCCTGCCTGTATGTCTTTATCATAGAACACGGTCACATTTCTGTTTGATATTATTGGTGGTGTTCATTTTTATTTCAACAAACATTGTTAAGAATAACATTATTAAAAATAACAGAGTTTCTGTTTAATTATACCACTGTTTCATTTTTCTTATTTTTGTGTGAAAAAAAGAGTAAATGAAAGAAAATTCCATATGTGTCACGAACTTTTTCGATTTACCTTCGAATCATCATCAGGTGAGGAAACAAATGAGCAAACGTAGATTAAGGGGGATCTCGATAACAACTGTGGTCAATATTTGTAAACGATGTTGCACCGGAGTGTGAGGGGACGGTTAACAGACTAAATTCTGCATGTCATAATTTGGGTCACTTATACAGGTAGAGGATTGCATCAGGAATGAGATACCTTCTGGAGTGGTAGAATGATGCAACAATTTTTTCCAGCAAACTTAGCGATGGATTTGATGTAAGTCTTCTACTTCAATCTGCAGTGGAGGTCAGTCGCAGAAGCTTGTAAAACGGATAACAAAATTGAAGTGTTAAAAAGTGTAAGTAACATCTTTCTGTTGCAATCCCCCCTCTCTCTCTCTCCCATCTCTCTCCGTCTCTCTCTCTATCTCTCTCTTTCTCTCTCTCCCTCATTCTCTCTTTCCCTTTCGCTTCTCGTCTCTCTCTCGCTCTCTCCCTCTCTCTTTCCATCTCTATCTCTCCCTCTCGCTCTCGTTCTATCTCTCCCTCTCTCTCTTTCCATTTCTATCTCTCCCTCTCTCTTCCTCTCTCTCTCTCTCTCTCGTTCTCTCCCTCTGTCTCTCGTTCTCTCTCCCTCTCCCTCTCTCTCGTTCTCTCCCTCTCTCTCTCGTTCTCTTCCTCTTTCTCTCGTTCTCTCCCTCTTTCTCTCGTTCTCTCTCTCTCTCTCCCTCATTCTTTCTCTCCCTCTCCTCTTCTCCTCTCTCTCCCTCTCTCTCAATCCCCTCTCTCCATCACCCCCTCTCTCTCCCCCTGTCTCTCTCTCGTCCTCTCTCTCTCTCCCTCTCTCTCTAAATAAAATCTTCTTGAATCATCTATCAATTCAATTGATGGTACAAATATCCTCGAAGTTCATGTACCACGATATGCACTCGTTCATTGTATCCAGAATCAACGATCCTAAGAGGTCACTGATCATAATAATTAGTCTTGATCATAATAAGCGGCTTTCCAGCCCATCGTTTGACCTCTGCAAATCGAAGGAGCAGTTTTCTAGCAGATTCGTTGTGTTAGGATAAATGTTCAGACAGCACAAAAGTTGGTGTTGAAAAACTGCACATGTGCCTGGAAGACGACCATAAAGCATCGTATTTGTTATTCATCCCAGTATGTTGTAGACGATGTGAGGCATTTTGGTGTATGATCCGTCCAGTTTCTTCGGTCGAGCCATATGTAAACGCAATAAAACAATTTCGAAACTTACGCACGCAAGCAAACAAGTAATTCAAAGAAACAATGCTTTTGTACACGAATGAGAAATCGGAATTTTTCATATTTTCTAAATTTATAAATGTCTCATTAATTCTGTTTGCATTTTCAGTTTTATGCGAATAATAAAACAAAAAGGAAATTGCTTCTGAATAAGTTTCAGTTTTCGTTTAGTTTATCTTTAACATAAAATTTATGGAGGCCTGTCACTCGGAATTACCGCGTTCACTTCAAACACAAGTGATGGGTTCCTCAGATGCATAAACATGGAAATAAAAGAAAAACAAAATGAAAAATAGAACAGTGCTATAAAGACCAGTTTTAAAGCTAGCTTCTTCATGAATAAAAATGAATCCTTGAGTTTTTATTTACGTTTCTGCATTTTTGAGATGAAGATTGATTACCTGTATCATTTCGATTCTTCTGACTACTATTCTCACCTTGACTGTTATTTTCACAACGCTTCGGTCGATGTAATTTCACCCTCTTTTTGCAGGTGAATTTTGTTGAATTAAGAATCTTTCTGTTGAACTCAGGAATCTACACGGAATTTCGAACGGAACCTTTTATTTAATCCAATTTCAATTTAGTACGAAGATAATATCTTAAAAGATGTCACACTTGATGAATTTTCAAATGAAATTAAAGTTGAATAAATGAATGGGGATGTGCTTGAAATTGCTTGAAAACCTTTATCTGTCCGTAACTTCAGTTATGTGAGCTGAATTTCATGCAGAAATGTTTTAGAGTTCTACTTCTTTCTGTTATTTAATTCCCAAATATGTTAGAATATTTTGAATCTGTCGTCGTCGTCGTCGTCGGCGGCGGCGGCGGCATCATCATCATCATCATCATCATCATCATCATCATCATCAGTTTAAGGCCGATTTTGCAGATTACCCTCCATTCGATAGCTTTAAAGTATTGACTTTCAAACTAACCTATCTCTAACTTTATCCCTCTTTTGCTTAAATCAATCCTAATTACGTTCTCCTATGTTTTCCTTGGCCTCCTTCTGCCAACTAACCCTGTAAACTCAACTGTTCAACTTTTACTGAATCAATAACTCTCATTCTTTCTTTCAATGTGACCGTACCATTGCACACATATATTGTCGAGATTTAATCTTCCTTTAAGGTCATCAGATCGAAGCCTGTCTTTAAAATTCACATTACACATCAATCATATCATTCATATAATTTTTTTTCATCCAACGCATGTCCTCAACAGTTACTAGCTTAGATTTCACTTCCTTACTTCATCAGCTGAAAACCAGCAGTGAGGATAAGATATGCGTTGCATGGGAGGGGGGATGATATGTGAAAGAGTCATGGAATGAGTATTTTAGCTTATATAAAGATTAACAGGATTTTTTTTACAAAAGAATCACCACTTATCAAGGCTCGAAGGTCACTCGAGGATAAGGATTAATGAGTGTACAGTGGTCAAGGGGAACATGTCAGTCATCGTTAATAGTGGAAATTTAGTGAATTGGATTACTTAAGAGGATGGCTCATCAAGAATTTGTTCACGTTGGACTTGAACACGACCATATTGTAGTCAGTTGGAAAGCAGGAAAACGGAACAGAGTTCCACAGGCGTGCAGTTCTAAGAAAGAAACTTTGTTCATGGAATCTATGTTTAGGTTTAGGCACAGATAAAGAGTTGGGAAATTATTGATAATGGTTTCAGCTAGACGAGTGTTTTTCGTGAAAGTCAGGCAAGGGGGAGATCATAGATTGGAGCTCAGATGAGCACTTGCCATGAAAATAATGATAAAGCAGAGACATGCTCGCGACGTCTCTTAGTTATATTCCAAGATCCAAATATTTATTTTTCATGCAAAACAGGTTCTCGAGCTCATTATATTTTCGATATATTTTTTACAGATCTTTTACGTTATACAGAAACAATCGGTTATTATTATTATTATTATTATTATTATTATTATTATTATTATTATTATTATGTGAATACTGGCTCTTTCTGTGCATATACTCCTCAGAAAAATTTGAATTAGAAATTGTATGCACGAAAGAAGCCGGTATTGACATAATAACTGATTATTTCTGTATAACGAAACTGATCTTTAAAAAATATACCAAAATTTTAACATGCTGGAGAGGCTGCTTTTGCATGCAAAAATAAATATTCGGATCACGGAATGTAACTATGCTGTTATTCTTTGATATATGCTCTGTTGTTATATTCAACGTATATTGAGCTTTTAAACAAAAAGGATTGGTATACACAAAGAGTGAAATATAATTGCAAAAACATATTTTACCAAAGAAACAGATGCACGCACACACACACACACACACACACACACACACACACACACACACACACATACACACATATATGGGGAAATATATTTATTAAATTATATTTCACATTTTCACTTTTCATTTATCCCAATCCTTTAATTTATGAAGCTCGATATAACTATAGAGCACATACAAATAAACGACAAAAGTCTATATTCCAAATTTCAAGATGTTGACCATCTTACCGTTTATTTAAATACGTTGACATACAAAATTCTTGACAGCACCTGTTTCGTAATGCAGAATTATTCATGTAATTATTATGTACATATTCTTGAATTTATTCCGCCCTCAACTCATTAGAAGGAAAAGCACTTACCAATTTTAGAAGAAAATAAAGGCATATGGGCATGATTACAAAATCCGAAAATTGGGAGAGAAGTTGCAATATGCTCTCTCTCTCTCTCTCTCTCTCTCTCTCTCTATATATATATATATATATATATATATATATATATATATATATATATATATATATATATATGAGCAAACAGTTAATAAAACATGTTAAAAAACATTTTGAAAAAGAGTTAAAAACATTTCATCTGAAAAGGAAACACTTGATAAGTGGATAGTCCTTAATCCGTGGAGTTTCGAAGAAATACTTTCCTTCTCATCAGAGGGTGGGAATTAGCAAAATGCAAGATCGGATTTTGCATGCAAAAGTATTTGATGAAACAACAAGTAAGTTAAAGATCTTACTTTTTTTTTTTTTTTTTTTTTTACAAAGGCATCACCACATTATCAAGGCCCAGAGGCCACTCAAGGATAAGGGTTAAAGAGTGTACAGTAGAAGTTGGTCAATATAGTAATCATTAGTAATGAAAATTTGGTAAATTTAATAACTTATATGGAACGGCTCATCAAGAACTTATTTACCTTAGACTTGAACACAACCATATTGTAGTCAGCCGGAAAGCAGGAAAACGGAAGACAATTCCACAGGCGTGCAGTTCTAAGAAAGAAGCTTTGTTCATGGAATCTATGTTTAGGTTTAGGCACAGATAAAGAGTGGGGGAAATTATTGATAGTGTTTACAGCTAGACGAGTGTTTCTTGTGAAAGTTTGGCGAGGGGGGACCATAGATTGAAGCTCAGTTGAACACTTTCCATGAAAATAACGATACATCAGAGACAAACTCGCAACATCTCTTCTGTGAGATAGAGGTTGTAAGGAGGAGAAAAGGACATCTCCTACGAGGCTACGAAGTCTATTTTGAACTCTATCAAGGCAGGACAAGTCCTTTCTAGCAGCTCCTGCCCAGATGTGGCAACAGTATTCCATCCTTGGACGTACCTGGCTCTTATATAGATAGAGAATAGCATCAGCAGTGAGATATCTACTGGATCGATAGAAAGATCCCACCATTTTTCCAGCGGCCTTGGCAACAGATTTGATATACGTGTTCCATTTAAGATCAGGAGTAATGGTCAAGCCCAGAAGCTTGTCAAAACTTGAGGCCTCCTGAAGACGAGAGCCATTCATTTCAATTGATGACAAATGTGGATTAAAATGTTGATGATGTAAAGAGAGAAGCTTGGTTTTAGATGCATTAAAAGTAACCAGCCACTCCTTTCCCCATTGTACTACATGCTCAAGATCAGAGGAGAGAGAATTGGAGAGTACTTGCTCGTTTACTGTCTTAGATGTGGTACCATAAATGGTAGTGTCGTCAGCATAAATGTCTACAAATGATGTAAGGATATGATTTGGAAGATCATTAATGTAGATCAGGAAAAGAGTTGGGCCCAGGATGGATCCCTGAGGGACACCGGCATTAATACTGTGAGCTTCTGATTTTTGCCCCTCAACTACTACTCTTATGAACCTATCAGAAAGAAATGATTTAATAATTGAGAAGACTTTTCCAGCTATACCATAGCTAGCGATCTTATGAAGTAAACCTTTATGCCATACCCTATCAAAGGCTTTAGATATATCAAGAGCAATTGCCCTAGAAAGATTGCCACCGTCGAGAGATTTGCTAATCCTATGCGATATAACTGTAAGGACATCTGCTGTAGATCTAGCAGAACGGAAACCATATTGAGTGTCACTAAGAAGGTTATTTTTGTTGAGATGTTTGATTACTTCTGTATTTAACACAGATTCTAGCAACTTACTCATGACGCACAGGAGACTTATTGGCCTGTACTGAGAGGGGGATGAGCGATCACCTGAACAAAAAAGTGAAGCAGAGGGAATATGGTGAAGAAAAAGGTGATTTCACGTGAATGGATAGTCTGGTGAAAGATAAATAATCCAGTGACGGTAAAATCCAAATATATAACTTCAAGAAAGTTAATTGAATTTCCATTTGCACAAGTAAAATCCAAGGAAATCCCGTAATTGGAAGATGGTCCAAAATAATCCAAAGACAGAAATCCATGGAATAATTCACAAAAATGTGTACAAGGGAAAAAAGGGAAAAATTCCAATAATATTAATAAAAGAAAAATAAGATATGCTTTTCACTCTACTGCCGAGACATAAATACAGGGTGTTTCAAAAGTCTTGGGAACATTACAAATGCGTATATCTCATGAACTATTCCAGGTAGAAAAATGAAACTGGTGTCATTTTAAAGCTTGCTTAATCAAGTTTTTGGTCATACTAATGATTTTCGTCTTATCTTTCCATGTGCAGTAATGGCGTTCTCTAAACAAGACAAGGCGTTTTGCGTCCTCCAATTTGCAAAGACTGAATCGTGGACATGTGTTCAGCGTGCATTTCGCAGGAAATTTAAAAAAGAAGTCCCTGAAAGGAAACCCATTGTCAGATGGCATGCTAAATTTGTGAAAGATGGGTGTTTGTGCCCAAGTAAGCGAACAGGTCGCCCTTCAACTTCAGAAGATGCAGTTGAGCAAGTCCGGAAGCCTTTTAGCAGAGCCCCCGTAAATCAGTGAGAAGAGTCAGCAGGGAACTTCAGCTTGCTCGAGCAACTGTCTGGCGTGTCTTAAGGAAACGACTGCAAATGGTACCTTACAAGCTCAAGTTGGTCCAAAAGTTGAAGGACACTGATAAGCCACTTCGCCGTGACTTTTGCATTGCAATGCAAGAGAAGTTGGAAGATAACGGCTTTGATGACCGGCTTGTTTTTAGCGATGAGGCGACCTTCTATCTGAATGGCAAAGTTAACAAACATAGCACTCGCATATGGGGTACTGAGTGTGACTTTTTCCTTTGGGGCTTTGTCAAGCAACAAGTCTATGTGCCGCCCCTTCCAAGAGATATTGACGAACTAAAGGCTCGAATAACGGCAGTTGTGGGAACCATTGACGTCAAGATGCTGGAACGCGTTTGGCAGGAAATGGACTATCGACTAGATGTCTGCCGTGTGACGAATGGTGCTCATATTGAGCAAGTTTGAAGATTCCCCACAAAACTTGAAACTTTAACCTTTCCAACGGTACCAATTTCATTTTTTAACTCCTAATAGTTTTTGAGTTATTAAAAATCTTTATGTTCCCAAGACTTTTGAAACACCCTGTATAAATAATATTATATATATATATATATATATATATATATATATATATATATGTTTGATTGAACATGACAGTTATTCCTTTTTCTGATCTTGCTGGATATCTTTTCTATTTGCCCAGCGGTCTTTTTAATTTTGGCGGGCTTATTATATAGAATGGCGCCCAGAAGTTTGGTTTAGTTTAATCTTAGTATTGCTATTGTTTTTAATTATTAAATTGGAAGTTTTAAATTTAGTATAATATATTATTAGTTGATCATTTTGTTTTGGTCGGTGGGTCTGGTGTATCTTTTAATAAGGTTTGTTATTATTTTTTCGTCTGTTTTGTAGTTAGTATGTAATTGGTTTTTATATTATACTTTGATGGTGTCATTTTTGTTAGGGTTAGGGTTTATGTTTTTATTGTGGAGTGAGTTTAAATACTGTCGGGATTATTTCACCAACAAGAAGAGGGGGTGTAAGAAAGGGCAGTAAGGGCTTACAACGAAATGGTGACGTTGCTTACAAGCAGTCTTTTCTTTCCTTGTAAAGGTAACAATTAACAGGTAACGTTTGCCGAACAACAGTAACGAGGTAATCAGTCTAAGAGACGCCAACCGACTAGCAAGCTAGGTAACTAGGTTCTTAACTAATCACTAACCCGTAGTGAGACAACTCCTTTTATACATACTAAATCTCAGTGGCGAGAATTCCAACGTGCTTTCCAACGAGATTAGAATGTCTATTTTACTTAGTAGGGAATAGACACCCAGTTTCTCAGTAACGGCAAACAGCAGTTCAGTGTCTTTTCTTCCCTCCGACCCACTCCCGGTTTCAAATCAATTTCAATTCTTACAATACAGTTTTATGAGTTTATCAACGATTTTATTGGGAAAGTTATTGTTTATTAGGGTTTGTTTTATGTTTTTTAGTTCTTTGTGAAATATTTGTCAGGTTGATGCTATATTGTATGAGCGGTGGATCAAATTTTTTTTATAAGGGCAGTTTTATATTTTTCTGGACATTCGCTATGGTAATTTAGGAGTATTGCGTTATTGTTGGTAGTTTTTTTGTATGTTGAAGTGTATTTAATGGGGTTGCTTGAATCGACTAATATGTCGAGAAATGGTATTTTATTATTTTATTCGCCCCCTTTGAAGAATGTCTCCGAACCTACTCTAAAAACTCATACAACGCATACATTGGCCACACAACAACAACACTCTCCCAACAACTAACCTATCATATAGCTGACAACAGTGCCATAAAATAACACCTAACATCTCACGATAACAAACTACAGTGGTCCAACATTAGCAATATCTTAACTAAAAATACTAAAATTCGATATTTTAACGATTGCAAACGACGACTAACACTACTAGAAGCCATACTTATAAAAAAAACTACTGCCCTTTTTAAACCAGATCTCATTTAACACCAGGACAAATATACTAACAGTATTTAATAACTAATATGAAACTAAATTAATAAACTATAAAATAGGAAAATCGAAACTAAAAATAAAATAAAATAAAATAATTCGCCCCCAACCCTTATGCACCCACCTTTATAGCCAATTAAAAATATATATATATATATATATATATATATATATATATATATATATATATATATATATATACATCAAGCCTAAAAGGAAAATAAAAGGAAAAGAAAACAACAATTGCTCCTGACGACAATCGGATGCTCGATAGAAAGCGTTTGAGAAGAATATGGCCGACTAACAACTTCTGGGCGCCATTCTATATAATATGCCTGCCGAAATTAAAAAGACCGCTCGGCAAATAGAAAAGATATCCAACAAGATCAGAAAAAGGAATAACTCTGTCGTGTTCAATCAAACGTGTCTAAATAACGGCTTGCTGCCAATATATATATATATATATATATATATATATATATATATATATATATATATATATATATATATATATATATATATATGAGAGAGAAAGAGTGAATAGAGTTACACAAATATATTGTTTTGAAAGATGTTTTTTTATTGGTAAAGGTCCTTGAATTCCGGTCAACAATGATCCGGAGAAGGAATACTTGGAATTAACATTGCTTTCTTATTTTTTGTATATGTATATATATATATATATATATATATGCATATATGCGCATATATGTATATACGTGCATATATGTGCATATGTGCATTCCAATTCGCCTCCTCATCAGAACATTTTGCCAAGGCCACACGTACGATAACATCTTACTCATTTTAATAAAGATTTCAGGTTTATACTTTACAAAAAAGAGATATTATATTTAGTACACCTGCACTAGTTTCACCACGTATTTGATAGTTTATTGATTACTCAAATAAATTGCGAACTCATTAAAATTTATTTTATATTCTTTGATATTTAGGTCAAAGGTTCAAATTGTTTTCTCATGAACGAGTTTTAGCACTCATTAATGGTTTCTATATATATTTTAAAAAATTGTTATACCATAAGAAATGCTTATGAAGGAAAAGTATTCAAAAAATATTCAAACAATAGTTTGTACATAAAAGAATAAATAGGTCAAATTAAAAATTGTCTAACAAAATAAAAAAAATAAAAACAAGTTTTAAAATTAACAAAATATTTTTTTTAAATAAGGAAAAAATTAAGATTTAAAAAATAAGCGAAGCAGAAACTATGGATCAAGAGGAAAGGGAAAAGTCAAGGATCAAATTCAAGGGAAATGAAAAATTTGATTCACTATGGACACAGAATAAATTGCGTCGAGACATGAATCAATACAGCGGATACACTTGCTGTTAATGTCAAGAATTTCCTAACACTTCAGTCATAAATGTTCAGTTGTCATTGGCTGATAAAAATGAAATGATAAAAGATGAATCCATGCAGAAGTTTATGGATCAAGTAAAGGTTCAAGATTACTTGTTCAAGTCGTAAAATCTGAAATCAATACACAATATAGAAACTTCAGAATCTTATTTTTTAATGAAAGAAAAAGTGGCTGATTACTATTAATAAAAACCAAGCATCTTTCCTTTCTCCATCAACAACAAGGTGACGGTGGCTCAGTTGTTAATGACACGGACTGGCAACCTGCATGAGCCAACTTCGAGTTGGCAACCTTGATGTGGTCCTTCCCGTAAGGGAATGGAATGTTTCGGCTCAGCTGATTCAACGGCGTGGCTGCTTCAGTGGAGGGACAATTTAGCGTCGACCACGCAGTCACATTTTTGTAAAGATTTTATAACTTGTTTTTAAAAATTAAGAACTACAATATGAAAATATATTACTTTAACTGCTTTTAAGAAAATCATGTTCTTGCAAAAAGGTTTTTGGTTAATTATTTTCTAATTAATTTTTTTTTAATTAAAAATTTTAAAAATATTTTAGTTCGTTTTTTTTTGTATTAAGAAAAACAATCTAAAAATATAATCTCGTTGTTGACGACTAAGTGTTATTATCTGATTTTGTAATGTGTTTTAAATAAACACGATTATTTTAAGTTCTTTTTTTTTCTTCTTAAATCAAATTAATTTTTTTTTATTTTAATAATTTTTATTTCAATTTTATTCAAAGAAAAAATATCTTTGTTTATTGAATTAATTTTAAAAATATTAACAAAACAAAAAACTTTGACTATAACGACGATGCATTAATTTGATGCTGAATCGTTCCTCCACCCCGTTGAATCAGCCAAGGCGAAACGTACCAAATCCTTCTTGCAAGTACCTAATATCCTTATAGAAAAAAATTTTAATAGGGGAACCGAATGCCAACAAAATCATCATGAATGGTGCTCAACAATAACAATCACCATCATCAACAAAAATTATTATCATCATCATTATCATAAACAAGAAAGAATCATCATCAGCAGCAGCATCATCATTATCATCAACACTCGGTTCTTACTTTGCCCCAGTTTTTTTTGTTTTTTTTACATGGAGGTCATCACTTATCAAGGCCCGGTATGATGGCAATAGAACAGATACTACCCAACTATATCTTAATTGACCATTGAAATATAGTGCATCAGGTATTGTAAACTTAACTGAGTAATAGTAAAGTAATAGTATAGCGTCGATTTCAATTAGTAATAGTATTCATAGTATAGTTTCGGCTTCAGACATACCAAATTTTCTTTAGTAATAGATCTGAGCCGATAGGTTGTAGATTTGAATGTAATAATCAAAGAAACAAGCGCCCACGTGTGTGTGCCTTGTGTGGCTATGCAATTTTAAGGTGAGATCTGAGAGAGAGATTAAAGATGGCAGCCGTTGCTTTATAAGATGTGGTCTCGTGGAATAGCAGGAGACCACAGCGCCCACTGCACACATATGCAAATGCAAATGAAATGCAGTCAGTTTTTTAATAAAACGCTTGTTGGCAGTGGTGAGGCAAACAGACATGTGTTGGAAGTTGAGAGAGAACGTAAGTAGGAAATACAGCAAAAAATTCTAGTCATGAACTTTTGTGTTTTTTGCTTCTTTTTTTTTTTTTCTCCCAAAATACCAACTCATTTAACTGCAAGCTATTTCGGCATAATGGGGGACAAGTTCGACCTTAAATTAATACCAGAATTCGAGTGATTGGGTGAAAAAGGTTCTGTTGTCTAGCGTGAAGAGCATTGAACACATGATTCCTCTACGTCTTTCACAGTGTATCAACAGCTTAGTCCTAAGGAAAAACAGGATTATACAAGGTGTTTGTTATTGACCCCACCACTGCTTGGGAGCAATTTGAGGCAAGAACCTTACGTCCAGGTGAAACTATCGATGTGTATCTGGCTGAGCTGACGAAGTTGACGGTGTTGTTCGGTAGGCTGCCTGAGCTAGCCTTCACATGAAAATTTGTGGCAGGGCTCCCAACCGGAGCAAAGCAACTCATGCGAGCTAGCTCAAGCATAGCTTCATTGTCCCTTAATGACCTGGTAGACTGGGCAAGATCGTGATAAAGAATACCTATGAGATGAGAGAACCAGAAGTTGCTGCTGCATAGTCACACCAAGTGATGATAGACCATCTCAGGGGTCCAGCCCGTGTGGTGATGTTGTGTATTATAGATGCAATGACCAGGGCCACATTGTGAGGAACTGCCAGCGACGACTGACAGCTGTTCGTTGCTACTGGTGTAATGAGACTGGTCATATGGCCCGGGATTGTGCGGGAAACAAAATCGGGGACAAGGTGCCAGCGTCGACCTCTTCCTCAAGCAGAAATTAGACGAGGCACTTCTGACCATTCAGGTCTATATCAATAAGATATTGTGCTTAGCACTCCTCGATTCCAGGTGCTCTGGCACCATAGTGTGCACAGACCTTTGCCGCACTTGAAAGAAGAATGTCAGGGTGACCAACATCAGTGAAGAGATGTGGACAAGTTGCGGACATTCACACAAGAACTGGAAATTTGGCTAATGTCAAGGCGCTGGTAGCGCTCAAAAAACTGCTGAGCTTTGACCCACTTCTAGGCAATAATGCCATCAGAGCCCTAGGTGGTGTTCACATAACGCAGACGGGGGAGGTACAGTTTCAGGAGAAGGCTCCAATGTGCGCTGCACTGAAAATTGACCAGCCAGACTTTATTGTCGGATTTGACCAGCAGCAGAAGGCTTAGACCACCTCATGGAAGTGATTGGAAAACCAGGAACCAGCCAAACTGTAGAATGAGATAACCAGTACCATGTGCTCGACCAAATGAGATTTGCATACGAAGAGGATCTCCGCAAAGGGATCAAGGATGGCTGGTTAATTCCTTACTCCTATGAGAAATTTGGACCTCCCAAAGGCCTGATGCCACTGATGGCAGTTGCTCAGCACAACAAAGCGAAATTTAGGCTAGTGATGGACTACCACAAACTAAACGTGCATGTTGATGCATTCACGGCAGATGCTGATATTTGTGCTAGCAAGCTACAAGAGTGGTGCTAGCAAGGTTCCAATGTGTCCCTGCTAGACCTAACAAAAGCATACTTGCAGGTCTGGATCAACGAGATGATGTAGCCATTTCAGACGGTGGTGTTTGCCACAGGAGGTACCAGACTGGGCACTGGGTTGAACATGACACCCCAAATAATGAAGGGCATCGTCAATGCTGTGTTGTCACAGGAAGAAATAATAAAAAATGGGACATTAGCGTATCTTGATGACATGAGAACAAAGACATTGTGTCATCATCACATGTAAGGTCGAAACTGGCTGAGTTTGGTTTGATTTGCAAAGACCAAGAACGTTTGGAGGATGGCACCCGTGTCTTGGGCCTGAACGTTCGACAGGAGCAAAGGACCTTGCATGAAACTGCAATTCCTGAAGTGCCCGATGTCTTCATGAGGTGAGCTGTATTTTCCCTGTGTGGAAAACTTGTGGGGCACTAACCAGTGTGTGGATGAACTCATGCGGCAACAGGCATCAAAAAGAGGAGGGCAAGCATAGTTACCAAAGGCTGGGATGATGAAACAGCAAACGATCTGTTGGTTTGTATGGTGTAGGAGGCCATCGCAAGAGTAAAGCAGGATGACCCCGCCAAAGGAGATTCGTGTGTGCTGGGAGATGAACTGAACATGTGGGTGGATGCGAGCTCTCAGGCAATTGGTGTGCTGTTGAAGAAGAATGGGGCTGCAATTGAGGATGCCTGCTGGTTGTAACCGGCAAATGACACTGCCTTCTGCAGTAGGGAGTTCAGGCATTTCGTAGACGAGTGTGGTTCCAGCTCAGACATCGACGCTCTGTATGTACTGAGTGGCAACGGCGTAGCAGAGCAGTGCCATCGAAGCGTGAAGAGGATCGCGGCAAGAAAACAATGCACAATCGCAGAGGCAGTTTATAGATATAATGTAACAGCAAAGGATGCTGTGACTGTTGCAAGTGCACCCGCCAATGTAATCCACTGCTATTGAGTGCGTATTAAGTGCATTGACGCCCATCTGCCTGATTGGCAGGGAACCCAAGGGCAGTCAGAGTTATGCATCCCCAGCTTTCAAAGATGACAAATCACTGGCAGGCCGTGCTAGTTGATGGTACCCCACGCCATGTGAGGGATGTCCGGCCTTAAATACGAACCAGTTGATGAGTAGTAGTAATTGTGAATCATCCAATGATGACCTGTGGATCCGACCTATTCTCCATGATGGCACAACTGCGAACCCCAACATTGATACCGATAGTTCCAACACCCCTTCTGAGAGCTCCGATTAAGATTGGTGGTATGACTGCAAACCCTAACGCTGATGCTGATAATTCCGCCACCACTTCTGAGAGCTCTAATGAAGATGAAGTAGTCCAGCCAATCCTCTCTCACAGGAGTGCCCGCAACAAACGGCCACGTCCACAACATGTGTGATCTGGAGACCGGAGGAGTGTAGAGTTGAATGTAATAATCAAAAAAGCAACCCTCACATGTGTCTGCATCGTGTAGCTATACGACTTACCTTCAGATGGGATCTGAGAGAGAGAGAGAGAGAGAGAGAGAGAGAGAGAGAGAGAGATTAAAGATGGCAGCCGTGGCCTTTATAAGGTGTGGTCTTGTGGAATCGCACGAGATCACACCGCCCACCGCACACATATGCAAATGAAATGCAGTCACTTTTATTTTTTTAATAAAACGCCTGTTGGCAGAGGTGAGGGGGACAAATGTGTGCTGGAAGTTGAGAGAGAACGTTGTGAGGAGGAAATACAGTGACAACAAATTCCAGCCATGAACTTCTGTGGGTTACCCCCCTCCACCACCACCACCAAAAAAAAACCCATTTAACTGCATAGGTAGATCTGTGCCTTTCCTGACTTTAAACTCCGTGATGCTAACCACTGAACCACTGAACCATCCGCCATGGCACGATCTGTAAAGCAGATCATGTTGTAAAAATTTAACCTTGTCCACCATTAGCCGCTTGTTACCTGCCTTGTTAGTCGGCTTTTTCACTAAACTTGTCAACCAACTGATTCATTATCCTAACGTTAAATAAATAAAACTCGCCTCTGACATATCGGCTTTCATCTTAAAAGAAGGTAAACGAAAATGACAACAATGAAAAATATGTATTTAGTTTTAAAGCGGGATTTTCGTATCGTTATTGTTTTTGACAGCTCATCACCATACAATTTACTTGTTAACCTTAGGCTGCAGTGGAAATTCATAATCAGAAAGTCATTTTAAAACGCGAAAAAGCAAAAACATAGTTGGTTAAAAGCAGAAAAAGAAGGCCTGGGAAATAAGAGAATAAATTCGATCAGAAATTGAAAGGAGAGGAGTAATAAATAAAACCCTGTTCGGAGATGGCAAATAAAAACTAATTTTTTTTTTTTTTTTTTTTTTTTGGCAAAGTGAAATCAAACCAAATCTCTTTCCAAGCACCAAAAGTTGGGGAGGGAGGTACAAATTTGGTTTGAAGCAAAATAGTAAGCTAAATGAAAGCAAATTTAATTTGGAGCAAAATTAGCAACAAAAAAAAAAGAAAGTTGTCCCTAAACAAAACATGTTGCTTCTAATAAAAAAAAAAAAGAGGCGGGGGTGAGGATGTAAATTGAAAATTAATTTAGTTTATAGCAAAAGAATAATACTTTAAAAAAAAAAAAAGCAAAAAGATATTTGTTTCAAAAGAAAAATGCCAGGGAAACAAGAGAATAAATTATGTTTGGAATTAAAGATGGTGGATGGAGGAGGGGGGTAATAAATAAAACCTGTTCGTGAATTTGCAGTCGTGTCTGAATTTTTTTTTTTTTTTTTTTTTTTTTGTAATTGAGGTTATTGTTTAAATTTGATAAGCGGGGCTATTCCTGAAAACACGTAGTGGGGCAGGTTATCTCAATATTCCATAAGAATCTTTCATTTAGTGATACAAGCACTAAAATTGGACAAATGACGTTCAGAACATACATTTTAGAAAAGAACGTTAGCCGTCAGAAAATTCAAGATGGCTGCAGAAGCAAGCCTGACAAATTTCAATTTTTGAACAGGAACTCCGATTAACACAATTTCTTTATGGTCCAAAAATGAAATGAATGTATTTTCATATAATTAAGCCAATTATGCCTTGAAAATTTCAATATGGCTACCATTGTTCAAAATGGCGGCTTATAGATTACTATATGTAGTGATGTTTTCACCTATAACCTTGCCTGTTTCTATGAGTCTGTGGTGAAAAAGTTCATTGCCAATTATTTGTTACACTAATGTATTTTAATATTAAAGCTTTTGGATTCAAATGTCTTAAGAGTAATGTCAAAGCACAACCAGGGCACACTGGTGACATTACTGCTGTGAAACTCACCATGGGGTTCAGCGTCGGCTTGTAATGTACTGTAGTTACTAACTGTTGTGGTGGTAGACTAACTTTAGACAGTAGTATCTATAAATGTCCCTAATGCTATCTAATTAGCCCCTTATGCATCTCAACTGGAATTGTAGTTAGTTGTTGTGTAGTTGTTAGATAGCCACACCTGAATTGACAGGGTATGCCAGCACAGGAGAGCCGAACCAAGGGTAATGAGGCTTTAGTTACCCGGAAGGTGTACAGATCGCACGGGATCTAAACAGCGTTGGATGAACAATCGGATTAGGTGTAGGGCAACAGATGCCTGAGCCTAGTTGTATCCCATACTTCAATGTGCTTTGATGTTTTGTACAATTGGGCAGTAAAAGGATAGTCTCTCGGCGTGCAACTGTACATGCAAAATGTCTGCGAACAACCCATTGAGTAGCAGAGCGAAATTGATTGGGGAAAGTGTTGTCTCTGTCAGCCAGACACAAGAGAAGAGTTGAAGTCTCCTCCTACACGATATGAGTGTAGTTCTGATGGCTATTCCATGCTATCCACAAACATACCACAATTTCATAAAATCAACCTGTTACCAATAAAAGTAGACTCATCTCGACTAGATGATGGAGGTGGCATTGAGGACACAATGAGATTAAACAGTGCAAAGTACCATCAAATATGTCGTCTAATGTTCAACAACAGCAAGCTTGAATGTGAAACTAAAAGAGCAGCTGAAATTTAGAACAGTCCTGATGAAACACACACAAAAATGCGAAGAAATAGTATGGAGATGGAACAGTGTTTCCTTTGTGAAAAGAAGGAACCAACATCAGAGTTGCGGCAAGCCATGACCATGCAACTGAATGAAAGGTTCAAAGAATGTGACCATAACCTCAATGATGGTAGACTACTGGCTCTGTTGAGTGGTGGAGACGTCGTGGCCCTAGAACTGAAATACCATTGCTCTTGCTTGATTCCTCTGTATAACAGAAAGCAAGCACATTGCCAAAAAGAACAAAGAAACACTCAAGTCATCCCAAGAAAAGGATTTTATTCCTTTGGTATTCTCGGAACTCTTGACCTATGTTATTAAAAGAAGATACAGCACTGATGAGCCACCCACAATCCGACTTGCTGAACTGGTTAGCCTATACAAGGAACGACTTGAGCAGTTTGGGACAGACATAACTGATGTGAACTCGATCAGACTGAAAGAAAGGCTGCTATCAGAGATACAAGAAAGGTCGAGATGTACTCCTAGCATTTGACAAAGACATTGGCCCAGTGTTTAAGATACTGTGTAGGCACATGGTGGAACACAAGTGTAAGTCTGAAAGCAGTTTGTATGAGAATTCAGTGTATGATTCCTTGCCCTCAGCTTTGCTTCAATTCATCTGTATGATTGAGTATAAGGCAGATATCAAGTCACAGCTCAGGTTTAGAGCAACTATAACTGACCTGGCAATACATCTGCTTTGCCAGATACACAAAGGTATTCTAGAGATAGAGAGACTTCACTTCCAGTCTACATTGGGATGTCTGTTCATGCTAAGCAGAAAAGGACATTTCATGGAAATACTGCATCATCATGATCTTAGTATCCCATATGATCGAATGCTTTAGGAGATGAAGTTGTAAGTAGATATGTTAAGAAAGGTGTGGTTTGTCCCCTCAAGTTTAAGAAAGGTCTCTTCTGTACAAGTGCAATGGACAATATAGATCACAATCCATCATCTACCACTACGACATCGTCATTCCATGGTACCAGCATCTCAATCTTTCAGCATACAACACCAGGAGAAGTCCGAGAATCAGTTTCTATCAAGAGCAGCAATGTGAAGAACTTCCTGATTCCTACACAAATGCTTTCTTTGCCAAAAAGAATCTATCTCCTCCCAAAAGCGATGTGACATATACATCTTTGCCAAGTCTCCCCTTAAAAGATGAATATGAATGGCTGCAGAAGGTCAGTCTCACACAGGAAGTAGGTGATGAGGTTAACATCAGTTGATCATCCCACCATGCAGAGAAGAAACAAGATCTTAAGTTTGAAGTGAGCATAATTTCACTGTTGCCCCTTCTATGTGATAAGACTCATTCGGTTGCTACGGTGAGACATTATATTGATCCATCTGCACTAAGGGGATGGATGGCGTCTGGACCAGAGGTTAGTGAGCTGGGTCATCAATATGAGTTGCCTTCCCAGGCCAAATTGGAGAATGAGGATATCAGACATCATGAGCAGACTAGCCAGTCTCAGAAGTTGATTGGTGCAATGAAGGATCAATTCTTTCCAGGAAGAGTCCAAAGATCTTCTCACACTGGACACAAAGATCTTTGCACATCCCAGTGCTGCAGAGCTTGTCAGAACTCACATTGATAAAAGTTAAGCTGCCTTCAAAGACTTTTTCAATAGTCTTGGTGATGAGGCTTCCTTCTACAAGCTCATCAAAAAGAACAAAATGGACTTCTTCCACTGACAAGAAGAAGCAGGTACTGAAAAGTGACTGCAATCTGTTCTCACAGCTTTTCATATCCTGCCAAGCATAAGAATGTGATTTGTTAGAATTCTTCAGGCATAAGAATCAGTCTTTTCCTGCAGCACTGAGTGACACAGAGAATCTCTATCCTGGAAAGAAGTCTGACCTTGTTGGCATTGAGGAAGATACCATTTCTCTTCTTGATTCTCAGCCAGAATATGATGTCATCATTATTGATGATGCAGCTCTTGTACACTCTCTCTCTCGCCAAAGACCTCAAAGACATTTGAGTAATATGTTGTCCATTATGTAGTGCCAAAGATTCGGAGTTACTCATCGAAGTATGAGCGAACAGACATTGTGTTTGATGTCTACAAGACTTCAAGCCTCAAGGTTGAAACAAGATCAAAGCGAGGCAAGGCAGTCGGTGTAGAGTGATACACAAAACTAAGCTGCCACCCATCTGGTCCAATTTTCTGAGAGACAGTGACAATAAGACAGAACTGTTTGAGTATCTAGCAGACAAGATTGTATCCATGTGTCCTGACAATGTCGTAGTTGTGACCAAAGGAAAGAAAGTCTTGTCAAACAAATTCATCAACTTTGAAAGTCTACAACCTTGCAATCATGAAGAAACTGACTCCAAGATTTTCAAACATGCAGTTCATGCAGCCAAACAGAAGACAAAGTCTGTCTTGATCAAGGCATGTAACACAGACATCCTTGTCATAGCAATTGGTGCCTTTGCGAGTCTTCAGAATGTTGGCTTAGAAATGCATTGGCTAGAATTCGGCCAGAGACAGTCCATTAGATGGTTCCCAATTCATAACGTGGCAATGAACCTCAGCCAAGAGAAATGTAGTGGCATGCTCTTCTCTCATACCTTCACTGGTTGTGACGTGGGCTCGGCCTTTCAAGGTAAATGGAAGACAACTGCATGGCAAATATGGGCAGTTTGTCCTGAAGTGGGCCCAGTGTTCAGCAAACTGAGTCAGTACCCACATACCATAGAAGATGCTGATCTTAACATTCTTGAATGATTTGTTGTCACTATGTATGACAAACACAGCAATACTACCAAGCTTAATGAAACAAGACTGCATTTGTTTGCTTGGAAGCAAAGACCCTATGACTTCATTCCACAAACTAGTGCATCTCTCGTTCAGCATGTTAGACGTTCTGCATTCCAAGCTGTTTGCATATAGGGCCAGTCAACAGAATGTACAATGCAACCTGAAAGTCCTAGCAACTGGGGATGGCAAAAAAAAAACAATGACCCCCAAGCAAAAAAATAAAAGAAACAGAGGGATCAAAAAAGTTAACAAAATGTTATTTCTCATCAGAAAAGGGGGTAGGAGTAAAGTAAAAAACAATGCAGTTTGAAGCAAAAGAGGGGGAAAAAATTGAAAGCAAAAACAAATTTTGTTTGAAATAAATTAATATAAAGAAATAAAAGAAATCTCAGTTTGAAACAAAATGCCGTCATATAAAACCAATGTCTGTTTAGAAACAAAAAAAGGCCCGATGTGATTTAACACTTACCAGGGAATGATCTGTAATTATAGTACGTCATGATTGTTCTGTAAAGTTACTTTCTACTAATATTCTCGGAAAATATATGAATCTATCGGTCATATCTATAGCTAAGACTTAACTAGAAACACTTGAGAAAGAGGAAATATCCTCGAAATATTGTGATATTTCACCATCACACATACAACTTTAGTGATCGAGTAAAGATTTGGAAGCGAGTAAGATTTAATTGTATTAAGACATCGCCTCGTTATACAGTTATTCTATTTTAGTATGTTTCTACATTGTAATAACTATATATATATATATATATATATATATATATATATATATATATATATATATATATATATGAAATAAACAAGCGTATGGTTGCAAGAAAAATACAGACGACCGAGTAAGGTTAAATAAATATATATATTTTTTTTTATTTCTCACCAAATCAGAGATTTAAACTCGTCAACGATCAAAGTTTCTTTGGGTTTGGTTGGGTGCTGGGTGGTGATGGCAGAAATATGGCTTAGCCTGTGTGACGATCTTTGTTAGCTGATGTCGCTTAGCGCGGGGTTGGTGAGAGGTGATGATTTGGTATCAGCCGAAGAAGGGAAGGGGCTTGTATCAGGATCGCGGGTGAGATGGTAGCCGTAGGCGATGCTAGCTGTGCGTAGTAAGCTCCGCGTCTGATGTCGTTGGCGAGGGGTCGGATGCTGGTTGAAGACGGAGCGAGTTCACAGCGCGCCACACTAGGGCCGATCTGTCGGTTGTGGAAAAGGCTGGTATTTTTATAGTCATGAAGCGGACGTAGTAAGGAGCAAAGAAAGTTTTTTAATCGGTGGCTTGAGTTTGCTTTTTGATTGTGTTTGTTTTTCGTGCTATAATGTGTTGTAGTGAACCGTCTGTTTGGTGTATGCATGCATGTGTTATATCGATTTAAATCTGATAAAATTGTGAGTATAATCTAGTTGGGTTTATGAGGTAACAATGTTTTGTGAATTATATATTGGTGTTTATATGCTTAGGAATTGCGTTTACTGTGATGTTTGTGTTTTGTATTTTGATTTTTTCTTTTGCTGTGCGGCTTTCTCTGGCGGTTTTCTTTGTTGAAGTAAGGTGCGAGTTATGCTAATGATGTGTGTATCTAAAGAAATGGGATTTGAAGTTGTCCTGTGTATTTATTGTGTTCATTTGCGTTGTACCGACGAACAGATTTGTCCTAGCGTCGCCATTGCTGGTTTCCGGTTTATTCATGGAAATATGGAGGGATATGCGATATAATATATATATATATATATATATATATATATATATATATATATATATATATACACGTACGTATATATATATATATATGTATACATGTATATATATATACATTTATATATATACACGTATATATATACATGTGTATATATACATGTATGTGCATATATATACACGTATATGTATATATATACATGTATGTGTATATATATACATGTATATACACGTATGTATATATACATGCATGTATATAGATACACGTATGTATGTATATATATATGTTCATGTATATATATGTATATATACATACATGTGTATATAGTCTTGGAAGTTTTTAACCTTTAAAACTATACATATATATATATATATATATATATATATATATATATATATATATTCAAGCAAATATATATATATATATATATATATATATATATATATATATATATATATATATATATATATATTCAAGTAAATATTTAAATGCAACGGAGACACTTTTCTTTATGATTTTCTTTCGAGACACTTTTCTTTATGATGTATATTTGCTTGAAATATACATTGGGCATACAACGACAACGTTGTCCCGGCGAATAACCATGCATCTAAATAATAATAGTGCTATATATAAACATTTGATAAAAGAACATAACTGTCCCTCCTCCAATCTTAGAAAGGTCGTCGTTGACAATATAAAAATTATATAACATGAAAATAATATTAAAAAATTAAAACTTCTTGAAGCGTCATATATTAGAACACTTCAACCTACTATAAGTGATATTGCATTCGAGAAAAGCAGTAACATTCTAAAATGTCTTGCGTAGTTCGTGGTGGACGGACTTTGTTAACAGTGTTCACGAACTTGCTGATTTTAATACTCGAATTTTTAATCGACTTTTCATCGACTCTGTGTATTTTAATTCATCATCACGCCGTTTACTGTATATTTTAGTTTTCACTTTTAATTCTCATTTTCGCTCCTTCGCACTTTCACTTCAACTCCTTGAGATAGTTCGTAGACGAATCGAAAGCGCTCGTGACAACAACAACAACTATGGAACTTTTATTAATATTTTTCGATTTCGATATAAAAAAGATTATACGGAAAATCGAAAAATTAAAAAAAGAATCACAAAGTAAAATGTCTCCGTTGCATTTAATAATATTTGCTTGAATGAAAAAATGCTGCCTAAATATACCAATTTCAAATTACATGTATATGTGTGTGTGTGTGTGTGTGTGTGTGTGTGTGTGTTCAATAACCAGAAAATCCAGCTCTCCAAAAGGGGCACTCTGGATAGGAGCAAAATTTTAAATTGTCTCAGTCATGAAAGATTTCTCCTCCACCGACCGAGGACATAAAAAGTGAAGTGCAGCATCAAAACAGGATTAATAAGATGTAATGATTGGCAATCGAAAGATGTAATGATTGGCAATCGAAAGATGTAATGATTGGCAATCGAAAGATGTAATGATTGGCAATCGAAAGATGTAATGATTGGCAATCGAAAGATGTAATGATTGGCAATCGAAAGATGTAATGATTGGCAATCGAAAGATTCCATGTCCATTCTGAGGATAATATTAGGATAACCTGTAGCCATTAATTGAAACTGATACATCAACGTAAGTTTTTGTATGGAAACACAAAGTCATGTAAATGAATTTTGACCTCTGGAAGGTTGGAACGCAAACCCTTAATTTTAAAAGAGGATACCTTGTCGTTGGAGTTGAAATATTAGACGTTTCATAAAGGAATTGGAAAATGTGGACGAGATCACTAAAGGAATTGAAAGCAGATCACAGAAAGAAACCCCATTTCCTTTTCCAACTTGGTTAAATAATTGTGTTAAAGCTTATATTTATTATGGTATTTTTTTTTTTTAATCTTGTTTGATTCCATGATAGGACACGTATCCAGCTAAGTTATTTGAGGTCGTATCAAAAGAATATGTAGCTTTCCTAGTGGATCTCATATGGGCTTCAAATACTGTGTTAATTTTTTTTATTATTTGTTCAGGATTTACCTAGCCTCATATTTGACTCGTCCATATCGGAATGATTTTAGGATTCTTCTACACGGTATTTTTAAAAATTTGATCCTACCATCCCTCATTCGATATTTATTTTAATTTATTCTAAATACACTAGCATCATGACACGAACCTTTTTATTCAAACAACTTTGGGTACGATTGTTTTTTGTTTTTTTTCCTTTTTACTTCGTGTTATTTTCAGTGCAATCAGAAAATATAATACTTTTACACATTCGTAGTGAAAGATTGAGACACAGGTTGGAGTCTGATCAACCTTGGCTGGATCAACCCAGGAAAATGGGGTGATTTGAATGATCAAAACCATTAATGAACTGAGAAAACATCATTGATAAATTGTCTCATTAAAGAAAAAAAAGTGTAACAGTCCCCACTAATATGGCATCGAGAGGCCCTACTGGAAGTTGCTGTGTAGTTTTGACTTCATTCACTAAATAGCGATGAATAGAATTTCATTACGAGTTATTCTTTCATAATGTTTCGGGCATTATATTCTCCAGCCTTCTTCAGATATCTATTGTCGTAATAAACAACCCACAGTAAGGTATTTGTAGGCTATATCAATGCAGTTTGTGGGAAACACTGTGGACACGAGTTAGTATATAAAAAAAATAATGCCATTAGAAGAAATTTTCAATAATGTTTCCTAATATTCTCATTATTCTTTTATATGCTAACTCATGCCCATGATGTTTCCTACGAACCGCATTGATATAGCCTTCAAACACAACTCTTTTCACACTATGCGCAGTGCTTCAAGCAAACTATAATATCCTTCTAACCCACTAGAAAGTTTGAACTGCAAAATGTTATTGTAATCCATTCAGGTGGATTGTTTTCATTTTATTTTCTATGCGTTTAAAATATCTTAAGTATCAATTCATTTTTTTTTTAATCCAAGTTCCTTTATCAAGGATTGAACTCACAACCTCTTATTAGAATTCATTTAAAAATATCTTGTAACCATTTATTTTTACTCATCAAGCTATATGTTCAGTAACGAAGCTAAGGGAATTATTTCATGCTATTCATATTGTATCTATATATTAATACCGTAGTACCTTTTAACGTGCGTACATGTCAGACGGTTTTTAAATTATAAATTATTCGATCGGGAGATCCTATTTATTAAAAGGGAGGATAAAAGGTGATAACATGCCACGAACATTAAATTAGTTTATAGATATGCTAATTTAATCTGCGTAGCACCTTCTATCCTCCTTTTTAATGAATAAGATTTCTTGATCACCGAAGATGCAATGTATTAAAAAAACAAAATGATCTCGCTTTTGGGCCATACGTGAAACTAAAATATATCTTCTTGGTTTTCTGGCTAGGATTCAAGTTGTTCTGTCTAAAGATGCTATAATGATATCGTGGGGTTTCTGTTTGCGCCAGGCGTCCATACAATGGAAATAGGTCACAGACTCCAATAAGGATATTGGAGATTATCCGTAATGACCATATATATTCTGACATTACATTAACCAGATTACTTTACTAGGAGGGTCACCGCTTATCAAGGCTCAAAGACCACTCAAGAATAAAGGTTAATGAGTGTCCGGTGACCAGTGATACAACATCATGATGATCAGTAATGGTGGAAAATTGGGTAAATTTGATTATTTAAGAGGACGGCTCAACAAGAATTTGTTTACATTGAATTTGAAAGTGATCGTGTTATATATGGGAAGCAGTCTTATAGTATTGTGTTCCACAAGCGAGTAGTTTTAGAAAATAAATTTTGTTCATGGAATTTTTGTTTAGTTTTAAGCACAGACAGAGGAAAAATTGTTAGCAGTCGTTATGGCTAGATGAGTGGTTGTTATGAATTTTTTTTTTTTTTTTTTTTTTTTTTTTTTTTTTTTTTTTTGCAGGGGATGACATAGATTGAAGCTCAGTCGAACACCTGCCATGAAAATAACAAGAGAGCAGAGATAGACTAGCAACGTCTCTTCTGTGAGCAGTGCACCTATTTTTCAAAGAATATTTTTTTAAAATTCAGAACACACAAAACATTATGCATAGGTACTGCACCAAATTGATAGCCATTTTGTTTCTGTTGTAAAACTTGGGTTCAACCTTCTTATAACTATTTGCCAAAGTCAAACAATTTTCCCCTAAAAGTGAAAGGTTGTTTTGCAAATAGTTGCTTGCCGTATACGTATCGATTTTAGCCAGGAAACAGTTGCGGTAAAACAAGACAAGCAGTGCATACATGCGATGGGAAGGAGGGGGGAGGGGTAAACAACAGTCCATCGAACGCCAACTCATACCCCGCTCCAATCCCGCTAAAGGAAAAGGGTGCGGATGTCAATATATAATTGAGAACATTTTAAAAGTAGAACTATTAAACTTCTATGAATTGGTCTACAACATTGTTTTATCACCTTGGCTTTATATAGGTTTGATCATTTATCTGAAAGCGAGGCTACATATAAAAATACTAAAACATTTAAATTTGTAAAAGGCAGCGCGGCAAATCTTTTTATTTTGAAAAGAACTAATTTCTTTTAGACTCTTTGAGTAAAAGTAATTAACCTATCTCTGACCAGGTATTTATTTTTACCTCTTTCTCTTAAGTCCATCCTTATCACTTCCTCCTATGTTTTCCTTGGCCGTCCTTTGCTAACTGGGCCTGCTACCACAACTGTTGGTTGGTTGGTTGGTTGGTTGGTTGGTTGGTTGGTTGGTTGTTTTTGTTTTACGGCATATCAATCCTTTTCGGGTTATTTAATGCCGAATCCAAAGATTTTGAAGAAAATTTTTTTGATAGAATAAATATATTTGTTCTTTTCAAGTCGGTTTCTATTTAACCCATAGTTGGGACCCTAACAGGTACTACCACTCCTGGTCAGAGTGGACCTGGGAGCAATGGCAATTATAGGGTGGCTTCACACTCTCCAAAGCCCGCAAGCTGAGGCCTCCCCACTGGATATAGTTTAAGGTTATATCCAGGACCACCACAACTGTAATACATCCACTAATCCAGGGGTCTCAAAACTATGGCCTGCAGGCCATATTCGGCCCACCAAAATCTTTAATCCAGTCTGCGGAGCTCTCTTGGAAAACATAAAAATATTCAGGGAAAAATTTTAAATGGAAATGTGTGAAAATAGTGTGGTGTTTTTTTTTTTTTTTTGTTCAGAAAATGATTAAAAAGACGAGGTTTTCACTAAAAAGCAAAGCTAATTGGCAAAACAGTATAAAACATGTCCTAATCTTTTCTTTTTTTTTTTTTTGCCTGTATAGCTCTAAAAAAAGTTAGCAATATGATTCTCACATTCAAAAACTTTGGAGACTACTGCACTACCTCAAGAACTTTGACCAATTCTTTCACCATGACCATACCAACAAAGTCTCTTGTTCTGCATACATGTCCATATACTTCTCAGATGTAATCTTCCTCTGAGGTCATCAGACCTAAGCTTCTCTTTAAGACTCAAGTCTGAATGATATAATGGATGTTATTATTATTAGGTTATTAATATTATTATTATCATTATTATCAATATTATTATTATTATCATTATTTTTATTATTATCATTCCTCAACGGTGGGGTATTTGCACACGACCTCCTTGGTCGCGTGCCAATCTCTGACGACCGGTGCCCGGTGGTCGATACCGGAAGTGACGTCACCAGAGGAAGTGACGTCATAAGATAGTCCATTAATCCCAACATGTGTAAAAATGACATTATACAGGATAAAGGAAAAAGAAATAAAACAGAAGGGATTAAAGCTGTATGTAGGGTTTCCAATTTTGGGATCTAGTTGGAAATAAGTTTACACGAATTATAAAGATAATTTAATTATCTTTTTTCCTGCCAAACCATGGTGACTTTTATACTTGATGAAGGTCGGAGGTTACATCGACCGACGCTGTGCAGATAACACTCAAGATGAGAACAATTGTTTGATATCTAAATAATACATACATGTATACCTCATCTCCAAAATGCAGCACTGCAAATGTAATACATATTGAAAAATGTGTGTGTGTGTGTGTGTGTGTGTGTGTGTGTGTGTGTGTGTGTATGTGTGTGTGTGTGCGAGCGCGTGACAGGGGGTGGTCATTAACTTATATTTTAAAATAAGGGTGTATGAAAATATTGTGAGCCTATTATTAAAAAAGATCCGATTTTGCTAAATAATAAATATATCATGCATAATAAAAATAACAACTTCAGTTATTCTTTTGGTGCATAATATCCCCAAACGTGTTGATATTAAGGGGATGGGAGAACCATATTATAGGGAATTCTTCTTCTTGTGTGAAACCATACATTTTATCTTGGCTTTGACGAAAGGTATACAATCTACCAGAAATATTATATTGAATGAATAAAGAAAGCCTTTTACACATAAAAAGATGGTCATGCCAGTTTTATGTCACATATATAAATTATTGATTTAAAAACTACACATTACAGATTCTAGAGATGTGCCATGGTTTCATTGATATGGGTAGACCTTTACTGTTTAGAAAATGACCCTACAGCCTAATTCAAATCACAAGCGTCTCAAGGAGATAAAATAGTTTGAAAAATGGAACAGGTGTGTGAATTTTATCAAGTAAGACATAATTACCTAATTTATATTGGTTCTACTTATCCTATTTTCCAACCCTATTTTATAACCCTTTCGATTATTTAATATCCCCCTTCAATCTATGGATTATGACACGAAATTCAATCTATGGAATACTTACCCTTTAGTTACCACTACTCCTAGGTCCGCTCACCCCAAAATAGTAGTACCTGTATAGGGGTGCAAGATTGCGCCTCTAGAAATATATCAGGTTGACAAGAAAGTTCTTGAGGTTTTTAACTTTTAAATTCAGATGTACATATCTCAGCTCAAATAAAAATTTATTATCGAAATAAGCACCATTGCCAATGCAAAATAAGTGTATTTATGCCAGTAACGTAAAAATATTGTGTTTTGTTGGTATTGAAGTAGCTGAAGGCGTTTTGGATATCGTTTACATTTTTGAGCCATTTCTCATGCAGAAAGTTGTTGAGATGTATGAAAAAAGTGGTAGTCGGGAGGTGAGAAGTCTGGAGAGTATGGCAGATGAGGCAGGTTTCGTAGCCCAATTTGTTCAACTTTTGCAGAATTGGTTTTGCAATGTGTGGTTGGGCATTGTCGTGGAGGAGAATTAGGCATTTTCTGTTGACTAATACTGGATATTGTTGTCAAAGTTTCTGATGTATTTCATCCATTTGTTGACAGTACTTCACCGCCATCATGGTTTCACCTGCATTCAAAAAACTAATGGATAAGACCGATCAAAGACCACCAAACAGTCAGCATGACCTCCTTTGGGTGCAACTCTGGCTTCAGAAATTTTCGCGGAGCTTCTTTGTTGGCGTCTAACCACTGAGCTGAGCGTCACTGGTTTTCATAAAGAACCCACTTTTCATCGCAAATCACAACGCAGTCGAAAAACGGGTCGTTCGTGTTGCATAAAAGAAGGGAAGATGACACTTCATAACGGTGCTTTTTTTTAATTATCGTTCAATTCATGAGGCACCCATTTATTAAGTTTTTTGTCTTTCCAATCTCTCTTGTGGTTGGAAATGATCGTATACATTACATCTAATTCAGAAGCAAGTTCTCAAACAGTTGTGTGTGGATTGGCTCCGACTAAGGCTCTTAATTGATCATTATAAGTATCCGATAGCCGACTACTATGCTCGTCAATATCACAAAATTTCTTAAACCACCATTGTGCTGTGAATTCAGTAGTAGTTCCTGGGCTAAACGCTTCATTGATATCGTGACCTGTTTCAGAAGCTTTTTGGCCTAGCTTGAATTGAAATAAAAAAATTGTGTGAATTTGCTTTTTTTCCATCTTGTATTTAAAGTTTTGAAAAGAAGACATGATTATTTTAAAACGATTGTAATTTAAACGATTAAACGAAAAACGCCCATTAGAATTATATATAAAGTAAAGGTATTATAACAAAAACTTATTTGAAATAAAAATTTAAAATTCTACAAGAACTTTCTTCTCAACCTAATATTAGTATGAAACATAGCACGCAATAATAAAACAAAACCATTAAAAAAAAAAAAAATTATTTCAATGGCAGAAAGTTGGACACTGAAAAAAGAAAGAGTCAAAAGTTTTTTTTTATTGTTGTAGGTTGGCCAGCAAATATCTTCCGATGAAGATCGTCAGAACAAGATATTAGAAAGTCCAGTGGGCAGGGACAAGAGAGAGAGGAGAGAGGTCTTTCTTTGATGCTAGCCAGGTTCTTTCTTCTGACTGAATGAGATTTCCAAAGGGGCTAAAGAAATTCCTTAGGGAAACAGATAGAATCAATGTGTCCTTCAAGCTGATTGGTCAGTGTGTGCCCAATTAACTCAACGGGGCATTGGTTTTCTAGGCTGCATCTATCTTATACTTATAAGTAGAGACTATTTTCGTCTATCTGCGTGTTAGTCAGAATTTATTAAAACACTAGCCTAGGTGCCTGGCGTTGCCTGGCGTTGCCCGAGTGTTTGGAGGTGTGTGTTAAGCAAAAAAAAAAAAAAAAAAGTGGTAGTAGGCAGGCAGGCTCGAACCCATACCACGAACGAGGAAAAGAGCGTGAAAAAAAGTAAGGTCTTTGCCGTTGCGTCCATCGCCAAATCGAAAGTGGCAAAGGTTTAAATTAAGGCTATTCAATCGAAAAAAGGGGATGACTTTCGAAAATATCGGCGAAAAAAGCGATCCCCTCCTTGTAGAAAAGTGCTCAGTTGAGATTGAAAGAATTAATGTTTTTGGCCAATTTTTCGATCTTTCTTGTCCGAAGGATCGAGCTTCAAAATGATACCAATCTTGTGAAAATCCGTCGCCTTTGTCGAAAGTTTTAGGCAGACATACATACATACAGCTGGTGAAATTGATATTATATATACGTTGCAGTATTTGTATCTGTTGTGGGGAAAACTACCTTCTGAATGGACTCAACCACCGTCCATATATACCGGAACTCTTAACGATCTCAAGAAGGGCTCCAGTTCAGGAGTAAACCTTGCGTGCTCAGTGGAACGCAAAACACTTTTTTTTCATTCTGTGACCCTTTGTCTTTTATAAATACACGGCTTATCTTACACCGGTGTTCTGTTTTTATTGTGGCTAAGTTAGTATCATTTAAATTATCTTAAATATTTTTAGAAATGGAGAACATTGTATTATTAGTACATAATTAGCAAGGAGACCCGAGGTTGCTCGGGATTGGATAATGATCCCGAATGTTTCACACATCCATATTTTTATTGTTATCAAAATCGATGAAATCGCCCATTTTTCAATCAAATCGATTAATTGCCTGCTCTTGTTGGGGATCCATCTTAGTGCACCGGAGGATGCTTCAAATGCCTCCCCGCAGTGACTTAGTCGACAATACATTGTACTCTACATTGCACTGTAAAGGACTTACTCTTGGTTTTATAAAATTATTTTATATATTAATGGCTTGCATTAAAGTTTAAAATACAAAAGTCAAGTATCATGGTTCAATTGTGCTCGAAACATTTCGAACACGCCCCTGTCATATCAATGGACATACTGTTTATTTTATATGTGGGGCCTTTCGGCCTGTGCGGTAATAAAACTTCTCAAATGCACTTGTGATGTTAGGCTGTGTAAGGTGTTAACCTTGCTCAAAAGCGCTTGTTCCTTCTTTCATCGGATTATTTCGATTATCGATACTTATCGAAGATGTTCTGATACAAAACATATATAATAAAACTGCCAGGCACATAAAGTATGTTCACGTGAAATTTCATAAGAATCGGCCCAGCCGTTTTGGAATCCATAAGGAACGAACTCACACACAGACAAAGTTTATTTTATATAATAGTAGAGATAAATACCCAGCAAGTAAAGCGGATAGCACGATTGGAAATTGAAATCAAATCCATAAAATATTCAGTCTGAGCTTCTACCAACTGACCTATTTAGAGCTTTGTTATGACGTCAGAGATTTATGATTTACGTCATGTTCTACTGAATTCAAACATAAGTAATAATAAAAAATAAACAAATAAATAGGTAAACATTATTAATAGCGTTGGAAATTATTTTGATAGTCCAAATCAATTAAACTAGCAAACATATACGACTGAATAATATCTTAATATGTTTCTATCAAAGATAGAAGCATATTATCGAGATATCATTTTAAAATGGGATTGAAACTATTTGTGAATGTCATGTAATTTGAATGGACACCGAAGGAAATTTTTTAGGATATTACCTATTTGTGAGCACGTCAGATCTTCCTTTTTTTATATATATTATTTTAGAATATTATCACTTGGAACGTAAGGGGCTACTATTTGGAATCGTGACTAATGGGATAAGAAGAGTTGAGCAGAGAGATGTCTGTTTACAGTAAGTTTAAACTTCAACAGGTTAGTACAGTCAGAAAAGCAGGAAACAGGGAGGGAATTCCAAAGTCTCGCAGTCTGAGGAAAGAAATTATTTCAGTAGAAGGCTTTCCGGCATCTAGGGACCTAAACAGTAAAGTGGTGGGATTTTGCTGCCTGTCAAGTTAGTCAGGAATATGTATATCAAGTGGGTACAAGTGCTATGAGTTCATCAGAGCACATTCGATTAAAGTACTTGCAAAACAGACACAAGCATGTGGTAGGATAGAGTTTGGGGCTTGGCCAATAGTACAGGGCCTACTAAATTTGAAACTCGTTTTGGGGTCCTGTTTAAGAGTGAGAGACTAGTAGTAGATACTCCAGCCCATAGGTTTCAACAATACTCCATGCATGGACGAATTGTGACTTTGTAAAGATATAGTGTACTCTCTGGTGTATTTGTTCTCATTCATGTTGCCTGTAAATGTTAGATCAAGGAGTTTTAAAGATATGCTCTGAGGTAAGGTGCTATTTGTCATGGAATTGGTAGTTGAGAAAGTTTTGTGTCGTTGTTAAAATAAAGAAGTCTTAGTCTTAGTAGAATTAAATTGTACCATCTACTTATAAACACATTCCACTACAGACTGAAAATCATTTTCTAGGGTTTCTGTCATTACCTTAGATATGTCTACATTAGTTGTTCCCTCATGTCTATTATAGACAGCAAATATACCCAACTTGGACACACTTTTATCACATAGATCATTTATTAATATCAAGGATAATAAAGGTTCAAGAATCGATCCCTGGGGCACCTGCATTAATGTTACATTGTTTAGATATATAGCCATCGAGGACAACCTGGATTTTTCTCTTGTCTATGAAGAATTTGATTATGTTAAGTATTTGTTAAAAAATATTATAATATTTAATTTTCATGAGTAATCCTTTATGACAGACCTTATCAAGGGACTACAGTTCTAGCTTCCCCTTCCTTATCCAGTGCACGTTATATGCGTTCAAAGATGACAGTTAAAATATTTGCAGCAGAACGGGGTTGTCTAAATCAGTACTGTTGATCAAAAAGAAAGTTTGTATTTACAAGATGGCGGACTAGTGCTTGATTGATTAAAGATTCAAAGATTTTAGTGTAGAGGGGTAGGAGACTGATGGAACAATAATTAAACGTGTCCGTTCTTTCAACACAATTCTTGAATACTGGTACAACAGAAACAATTTTTCAGCTATCATGGAAACAAATCAGTTAATTTTTTTCTGTATGGATGAATTCAATAACGCATCTCTGCTGATGCACACCCATAACAGGGGTCACTTTGTGGAGAAAGTGGCTACTAAGAATCAAGATGGCGCCCGCATGCGTTTATGTGGAAAAAAGTCTCGTGGAATCTCAGGGAATCTCGGAGAATCTCGTACGCTGATTCCATAAATAACGAGAAGAGGAGAGCGGGACCAGAGACGAGTTTGAGTTACGAAAACGAACGGACGTGTGTAAAAGAAGAGGTAGAAGAAAAGAGTGTGGTGAACGAAACAAACAACGACTCAGTTGAAAGTAGAATTGTAACAAACACAAGCTATTTCGGCTTGACGTCAGGATTTGACCCCAAGCTAATTCTCCTGTTTGATGGCAGTAGCACTGATCACTCAGTGCAGGAATGGGTGGAAAAAGCAGAATTAATATGTCAGCTCAATGGGGTGAAGCGTATAGAATGCGTGGTCCCAATGCGCCTCACTGGGGGAGCATATGCAGTATACCAGCAGTTGGCTGATGAGGAAAAAACAGATTTTTCCTGCATCAAGCACGCCCTTTTTACAGCATTTGCATTAGATCCAATTACTACATGGAAGGAATTCATGGCCCAAAAATTATATCCCGGGGAAACGGTGGATGTGTATCTGGCTGAGCTAAAAAGCTATCGGTTCTCTTTGGAGGGATGTCAGACAAAGGCTTGGTGTGCGCCTTTGTTGCAGGATTACCTAAGAGTGTGGAAGATCTGCTCCGTGCCTCATCCCAAGTGGACGAGATGGACATATCAGATGTAGTGGCGCGGACACGAGCAATACTAAAGAAAAGCCCTAACACTATAGACCAAGTGGCAGCTGTACAACCATCACAGGTTGAATTGCAGGATCTGGGCGTAGCTACAACCTGCTATAAGTGTGGAGGACCCAACTATTTGGCCCGTGATTGTCTTTTGTCACGTCAACCAACTCGAAAACTTGACGGGCCGCAGTGCTACAAGTGCAAAAAACGCAGACACCTGGCCTGCACCTGTCCGGGAAACGGGTAAGGGGAAGAAGCTACAGCGCCAGTCTTCTCCCCAGATCGTCATTGAGCAGGGCGCTACCCACTGTAAGCATACACATTAATGGAAGCAAGCGCCTCGCGCTTGTGGACACTGGGTGCACCCAGACTCTCGTAAGCAAAGTTTGCTGTGCCACTTGGAAAGCAGAGAGAATTCCGGTACTAACTGTAGGCGGAGGTTCACTAGCCTCTTGTGGGGTGAGCATTATCTGCGCAAGCATCAACGATGGACCTGCAGTAGCCGTGCGAGCCCTGGTGATGGAGGGAGAGCTTCTCGGGTACGACCTACTCCTGGGTATGGACTTGATTACACAACTGGGTGGAATTACCGTGGACAGAACCGGCAAGGTACAGTTCTCCCAATGTGAGGAACATGTTTGTGCTGCCATAACTCTCGACGAGCCTGACTTTCATGCAGAGTATGATAGAAACACCAATGCATGGACGGCGTCTTGGAAGTGGTCAAACGATCAGCCACCAATATCCTTGCGAAACCGGTTATCGGAATATCCACCATCCATGTGGCTAAGGGAACAGTATGAAGAAGAACTGCAAACATGGATCGACAATGGCTGGCTTCTTCCATACCCAGAGGATGAGCTTGGCCCCCCACGAGGGCTGATTCCCTTGATGGCCGTCGTACAAGAGACCAAACAAAAGGTCCGCCCCGTCCTAGACTACCGTGAGCTCAATGAGCATGTCGACCCATATACAGCAAGGGCTGATGTGTGTGCACTCAAATTAAGGGAGTTGCGACAGCAGGGATCGAACGTGGCAACTCTGGACCTACGCAGGGCCTATCTGCAAATACGCATTGAGAAGAAATTGTGGCCATTTCAGACTGTGGAAATTAGAGGAACCCGATATTGTCTAACCAGGCTAGGGTTCGGTCTAAATGTGGCCCCAGGCATTATGACAGCAATCATGCATGCTATCCGGCAGCAAGATGAGGCAGTGCAACAGGCAACATCCTCATACATCGATGATATATTCGTCAATGAGAACCTCATGTCAGCGCAATCGGTTAGAATGCACTTTGAAAGCTTTGGACTGACATGTAAAGAACCAGAGCTTCTGTGCAATGGAGCAAAAGTTCTCGGCCTGCACGTGCGCAATAGCAAGGAGGGACTTTGCTGGAGAAGAGGAAGTCACGTTCCCAAGGTCCCATCAAACATCACTCGACGAACAGTGTTTTCGCTTTGTGGAAAGATGGTAGGCCATTTTCCTGTGTGCGGTTGGCTCAGGGTGGCCGTGGCAGCCATAAAGAGACGTGTCATCAGGATGGGACGATGCAGTACACGATGTAACCCTAAGGAGCAGAGTGACCAGTGTCCAGAGTGACCAGTGATGACCCCGTTCAGGGAAAGTGGTGCGTCAGCGGGAATGAGTTCACGGTCTGGGTGGATGCTAGTTCACTGGCCCTTGGAGTTGCCCTTGCAGTTAATGATTCCATTATTGAAGATGCCTGTTGACTTCGGCCAGAGAATGATTCGAGGCACATAAACCTGGCCGAACAAGTCGTAAGCTCGATTTGAGGCTGAAACAAAAAGAAAGAAAAAAGAAGAAACAACAACAAAAGGATAGACGTGTGATTTTGATCAGTGCCTGAGTAAACATTGAAGGGCGTATACTTGGCGCTTCAATGGCATGCCAAGGTTCTACATATCATGACTGACTCGGCATGCACTCATCGGTGGATAACCGATGCATTAAGTGGAAGAGCACGGCTGACGGCACGAGCATCGAGTGAGATGTTAATTCGAAGATGGCTTGCCACCTTGGTCGACACCATCACAGAGTACGACCTGACTGTGGACATAATGTTGATCAGGTCTGCGCTCAACAGAGCAGATGCTTTGACAAGAATCCCTCAACGATGGCTTCTGGCTGGTGCTCGGAGAGATGCTGATAATCTGCAAAACACATGTGCAGCAGTTGTGTGTAATGTGGATGCAGCATGCATCATGGACATTCATTGACAGTGTGGACATCCTGGCATCAAGTGGACACTGTACTTTGTCAAGAGGATTGATCCAGGAGTAGGAAAAAAAGATATCCGAAGAGTGGTGGAAAGTTGCGAGGCCTGCCAATCTATCGACCCAGCTCCAGCACGATGGAAGAAAGGGGAGTTAGGAGTGAGTGGTAAGTGGCAGAGAGTGGGCATGGACATCACACACTACGGTGGCAACCACTTCCTTACCCTCATCGATTGTGGGCCTACACGTTTCGCAGTCTGGAGACTCCTCGAGCGCCAGGACTCTTGCAACATTATTCGCCAGCTGTCATCCGTGTTCTGTGAAAGAGGTGCGCCCGATGAAGTGCTGACGGACAACGACCCAGCCTTTTGCAGCCATCAGATGAGGCAGTTCTTACAAGAATGGGGTGTGCAGCTGCGGCTTAGATGCACTTATGTGCCTTCTGGCAATGGTATAGCTGAGAGAAGCCATCGCAGCATCAAAACAATTGCAGCCAGGAAGCAGTGCACCATCGCAGAAGCTGTGTACTGGTATAATCTCATGCCAAAGGATGGCGTCTCTCCAGGAACGGCACCTGCAAACGCAATCTATCAGTACCGTGTCCGAGAAAAAGGAATCCACCCCGATACAACTGTGGCCACTGAGATAGAACGGAATCGATATGCCAAAGGGGATGCTGTCTGGGTGAAGCCGCCAGGAAACCGATGTACTGACAAGTATAAGCGAGGCACAGTGACTGATGTGGTGAGTCAGCAGTGTGTCCAGGTTGATGGCGTACCCCGTCACGTTAGGGACCTACGGCCGGCGACACATGTACCACCTCCAGTGAACGATGAGAGTGATTCTGACTCTGAGACGAGTGGGCCATCGCTTTGGTTTGCACCATCCCTATCAAGCAGTGACTCTGATATCAGTAACCTCCACGGAGATGAAGCCTTCCCCGACCATCAGGCGGTGGATGAGAGCGCACACAAAGACGAGAGCAGCACTTTCCCTCTTCGTAGAAGCACCCGATGGCGGCGATCACCACCCCCCTGTCGTCTCTGTGATCATGAGATCAGGGGGGAGTGTGGAGAAAGTGGCTACTAAGAATCAAGATGGTGCCCGCATGCGTTTATGTGGAAAAATCTCGGGGAATCTCGGAGAATCTCGTACGCTGATTCCATAAATAACGAGAAGAGGAGAGCGGGAACAGAGACGAGTTTGAGTTACGAAAACGAACGGACGTGTGTAAAAGAAGAGGTAGAAGAAAAGAGTGTGGTGAACGAAACAAACAACGACTCGGTTGAAAGTAGAGTTGTAACGAACACACACTTTCTTAGAGTCTCACACTGTCAATATCTACAACAGAGAGATGAAACTCATGCATTAGTTCAGTCATCATAACAATGCAATTTGCAGTCCCTTCTGATCCATTCAGACAGAATAAAAATAGGAGGCATTACCTTTGAAACGCCTCTTATACATACATGTGTGTGTGTGTGTGTGTGTGTGTGTGTGTGTGTGTGTGTGTGTGTGTGTGTGTGTGTGTGTGTGTGAAGGAAACATGTCTTTTAAGTATTGTTTTTGTTTAGTTATAATATTCAGAACTGTAATGTCATAGCCTCGATTTGAGGCTGAAACAAAAAGAAAGAAAAAAGAAGAAACAACAACAAAAGGATAGACGTGTGATTTTGATCAGTGCCTGAGTAAAACTGCTTTAGTTTTCACCGGGTGCTCTTTATTATTTCCGGTATCTCAATGTGCATGCACGGTAGTCTCTTAGCTTCCGGTATGCAAGAGAGGCAAATAATGACAACACTAAAAGCAGATTTAACATTGGTTAACTGAGATCCATTTTGACATTTTTATTTATTCATTTAGTAGAAATGTTTTTATTTGGAGACCCACTTTTATGAAACATATTTGTTAACTTTCATGAGCATCACGGCCGAACAAAAGCCGAAGTTAAAATGCAGGATGTGTATTAAATGAATGATTTGTAGAGGAATTCCCCCTCCTTCCCTACTTACTTTTCTCCCTCTCCCCTAAAGCAAACAAAATATGGGTTCTAGTAAAAAAAAAAAAAAAAACTTTATTTCTCACTCAAGCGGATACAATCCATTCATCATATTGAGTTTTACACAAAATATCATTTCCCTTATAATTTGCCTACACATAAATTCACTTTGCTTTGATGCCACACACCATGTAATTCATGTCTTTTTTTATGGAGTTTTGTAGAAGATTCACACCCAAAATACCACTGCCTTCAAAACTGATCAAATACAAGTTGCAGTAAAACGAAACTTCTTAATTATTTACTCAAAAGAATAGAATCCATTCATGCCATTGGTTATTTACTTTATATTTTTGCCTCCACATAAATACAGAAAGATAGCTATCCACAATTCCGTGATGCATTCCACAGTGGTGTTTATACTGCTTTTTATAAAATCTAACCTGACGCGTGCCTAGACAAGATTCACACAAAAAGGTTAAAAGTGTGTGTGCATATTGTCCATGACTATCTATCTATCTATGTATCTATCCATCCATCCATCTATCTATCTATCTATCTTGTATCATGGCATGTTTATGCCATAGATGAAATCATGGTTAGTTTTCTCCATAGTCTTTGGTCCATTTTGAACTTGACAGAATACATGGGGTTGGTTGCTATTACCTTCTCCAGTGCAGTCGCATCTGACTCGCCTGTTTGCACCTATCTGTTTTCCTTAGATCATCCGCATAACTGCAGTCGAATAACCTAACTCTTAATACCATAGAACCGTTAATCTGCTAGAGATTACTCCTCCTCCATGGCCATCCAACATCATCAGAGTTACCTTCTCCTAGATGCATGTCTTAACTAAGAATAAGAGTTCATCTCTCCCAGTGAATTAATGCGCTTCCAGATACCAACCTGGAAATTTCTTATGACTCGGCATGGGCACATGACTAGCGAGCCTAAAACGTGAGTTAAATAAGGATTTGTGTCTGGGGTTTGAACTGTGCAACCAGCAGAATAGTTATCTCAACACTGACTATTTCTAAAAAAATCATGAAACGTATGTATGTAGATAATATTTTTTAAAAATGTTATTATAACATATATATAATGTAAGGCAGATGTAGTTTGCTTGAAGCATTACTGGTAAACAAATATTGGCGCATTTGTTTTAGTACTACACTAAACTTTTCGAAGGTTGTTCGAAGAGACATCGATAGGTGGGATGGATGCTGTGGTGCATTCCTGGAGAAGTCCTGATGGGTTGAGAAATCTCTATATATATAATGTATGTATGTATATACAGTAGCGTCCAAAACTAAGGGACAAAATTTTAAAACCTAATATTTGTTAGAAATAACAAGTGTGAAAAACTGAAATTTTGACAACTGGTAGTCGTTATCATCCATAATAACATACTAAAATTTGAATCCTTTGCAAAAGATAGAAAAAGAATTATCACAATTATTTATTTAGTTTCAAAACAGGAACGTCCAAAAGTAAGGGACAAAATTGAGAAAAACAATGTAAACAGCCAAGAAACAATACATGTACAATCAATATTTAGTAAATGAGTCCTTGCTTTCAATGGCAGCTGCACATCTTCGACTACAAGAATGAATCCGTTCTGGACAATCCTCGATACTAATTTTAGACCATTCTTTTTTAAGCTTCACCCACAAATCCTCCGTGTTAGTGGGATTTATTTCCATAACTTTCACTCTTAAGGTCTTCCAAAGATTTTCTATTGGATTTAAGTCAGGACTTTGCAGTAACTAATCCATAATTTCGAAATCTTGCTCGCTAAGGTAACTCATTACCACTTTTGCCTTGTGACATGGGGCATTATCTTGCATAAAGGTAACCCTATCGAAACCTGAATTCTGTATGATTGGCACAACATGATCTTGAACAATGTTTTTATAGATCTGTGCGTTTACACGAGTTTGTAACCGGACAAGAGGCGTTGTAACTTGGCTAGAAAACATTAAAAATTGACAGTTTTCTTAGTACACTTTGCACTTAATCTTTCACCAATACGTCCCTTTACATTGTTTTTTCCATCATTTCCAAATAAATTAAACTTGCTTTCATCACTAAAAAATACTTTTGCCCAATTTTCATGTGTCCAAATTACATACCTGTTCGCAAACTCTAATCTCTTATTATTATTTTTCAGGCTAACAAGTGGTTTCTTCCCTGGGGTTCGATCAAACAGCCCTATTTCTTTCAGTCGTCTAGAAACAGTTTGTCTTGACACATTAACACATAAGGTACTATCATAACCCTTTTAATTTCTGTGCAAGACATAAAACGGTCCTTTAATGACATATGCTGCATTATTCGATCTTCTCTTGCCAAAGTTTTGCGGGATCTGCCGGTTTTAAAAGCACTATTTTGCCATTGTAGGATTTAACAACCCTGCCTACAACACTCTTGGGACGTTTCACTTTCTCTGAAATCTCTCTATTGGTGTGCTTTTTCTTGTATAGCTTCACAATAGCTTGTCTCACAGAGTAATCAAGTTTTTGGCATTTCGCCGTGGTGCCAGCTGATGCAACGTTTACAAATAACTAAGTAAGACTTATTCTTTAGAGGAAATCAAAAAATTTGAATATAGAATACTATTTACATTGTTTTTTTCTCAATTTTGTCCCTTACTTTTTACCGTTCCTATTTTGAAAATAAATAATTGTTATAATTCTTTTTCTATCCTTTGCAAATGATTCAAATTTTAGTATGTTATTGTGGATGACAACGACTACCAGTTGTCAAAATTTCAGCTTTTCACAGTTATTTCTAACAACTGTTGGGCTTTAACATTTTTTCCCTTAGTTTTGGACGCTTCTGTATACATATATATATATATATATATATATATATATATATATATATATATATATATATATATATATATATATATATAAAGGGAAAGGTTGTTTGCTTCAAGCATTACTGCTAAACAAATATGTAAGCGTATAAGAAGGCTGTTAGCAATGCAGGAAACCATTTCCATTTTTTTACAATATTTTTTTCTTCTTCATTTTCTCTTTGAAAAAAAGATTTTATTCCCGAAATATTAAAGACATCTACTCTCCCAATTTTATTATACAGTAAATCCTTATTTACTAATTTGTATTTGTGATTTTTTTAAAAAATAAATAGATATACGAAGATGTATCAAATCTAAGCGACCTCTGTTCGTTTGTATGTTTTTGTTTATATATCACATCACTTTAACAACACATTCCGTTTTCTGTATTGTTATAGCCTTCTTTACTCTCACACACACACACATCACACGGATACACACACACACACACACACACACACACACACATATATATATATATATATATATATATATATATATATATATATATATATATATATATATATAAAAGGAGTCTGTGTGGGTCGATCAACGTTTCAACATTTCCATGTTTCTTCAACACTTAAAACGAATATCGCAGTCAGATAAACAATTTTAGAATAAAATTTCCCAGAATGCCATCGAAAACAGAAATGGCTGGAAGGCAAAGGGAAGGAAAACATTCACCTTTTAATTTCAAGTAGGCACTTGGGGCCCTTCCCCCTTTAAGAAGCCTATATATATTAAAAGCTCGTTCATTGAACTCTCAGCATAAATACTATATTCAAATTACTTGATTCTTGCAATAATAGTATTGTTAAAGCTGGGCAGCTTAGATTTTTATTTGATTTTTACAAGTACCAAATAAGTGTGGGACACAATTACTCTGTAGCTGACCAAGAACATTTTTGTCCGGGTTGACCTTGATCGATTTAGAAGGGCTGGGAGTTCAATAAATGAGCGTTTAATACACAAGATCCTTGCCGGAGGGTGGTTATCAGTGTTAGTGCATACTTGAAATTGAAAAAGTGAATGTGCTTCCTTCCAGCCAATTGTGTTTTCAGTGGCATACTGGGGAATTTTATTTCTCAATGGCATTCTGGGAAATTTTATTCTACGGCTGGCTTTCTGGCTGCAATATCAAATTGGAGTCCTGAAGAAGCATGGAAATGTTGATCGATCCATGCAAACTCATTAAAATGTAATTTATAAGCTCTGTGCAAGTACTGAACACTCTTTGAAAAGTATTGGATTTAGCTTATATATATATATATATATATATATATATATATATATTATTTACTATAATAATCGCGAGAGATACAGTTAAAATTTAAACATTTATTCTTATTAAATGCTTTTATCGTCAGTCAGTGATCTAATCATTAAATGACGATCTACGCATATGATGTAAGTTGACGGACTTTATTACAACTGAAAATGCTCAACGATAAGAAACAAGTTTCTTAAAGGGGCTGAATTATTATTTACTATAATAATTATTAAATACCTACAGACACTAGTGTTTCATCCTTTCGGGAATCATCAGTGCAGGGTGTCACGATTAAGGCCAGTCGAGAGATTCGAACCCCAGCAACGGAAGTCATGTTTGGCTTCATTAGCAAGGACCCGAACCATATATATATATATATATATATATATATATATATATATATATATATATATATATATATATATATATATATATATATATAAGAAAATTGCAGAAAAAATTCAGAAATAATTACAGGTTGTATAATACTGTAAATATTAGTATCAATATTTATAAGACAATCCCAACCAGATGAAACAGCTCAATATCCGAGATAGAGTCATAGTATAAGTAAGCCATTCATTAAAACTCCATGGAATGAGGAAAAAACTTTAAATTTTTGTATCTCTTTGTCGAATAATAAATTTGTCCTAAATTGAGCTAAAATACGAGGGGCTTACAATAAATAATGCCCCTGGCCCACTTCCCATAACAGAAGAGCAACGAAACTTGGCACAGTTATTAGTCTTTCTCTACATAGGAAGCACCCAGAGTTATGCATTTCTCCCATCGTTTGATGCAGCTCTGAAGACCGTTTTTGTAGAACACCCCAGGTTGGTCCTCCAACCACGACATGACTTCAGAAATCAAGGCTGCATCATCTGAGAAATGCTTTCCTTTCAAAAACAACTTCATGCCTGGGAAGAGGTGAAAGTCAGAGGCTGCAAGGTCAGGAGAGTAGGGAGGATGGGGGAGGGATTTCATTACCACACACCCGTGCTTCTGATCTGGCGGCATGCGAGCTGTGGACCGGAGCGTTGTCCTGCAGGAGGAGGGTACCTTTGCTGATCTTGCCTCGCCTCTTGATCTTGATAGCTTTCCTTAATTTCCTAAAAAATGAAGCATAATAGGCTCCTGTAATTGTGGTACCATTTGCCAGGAAATCTGTCATCACTACTCCGTCCTGGTCCCAGAAGACTGTGAGCATGACCTTGCCAGCGGAGGGCTGCACCCTTGCCTTCTTTGGAGGTGGTGAGTCCAAGTGCTTCCACTACATTGACTGGGCTTTGGTCTCTGAATCATAGTGATGGACCCAGGTTTCATCCTGTGTAATCAGTCTTTTGAAAAACTTTGACTCATCTTCTTGGCACATCTCCAAATTCATCCTCGAGCACTCGACGTGTTCTCATTCTGGAATGGTGTGAGCAACCTGGGAATCCATCTGGCAGACACCTTATGCATATGCAAATGGTCATGAATGATAGTTTCCACAGACCCTGTACTAATCTTAACATCTTGGGCTATTTGGCGAATAGTAATCCGCCGATCTTCCTAAATGGCAGCCTCAACTTGACGTACAGATGCCTCATCAGTGGCAAAAGGGGGAGGGCGACCAGGTCTGGGAGCTGTTTCCACAGACTTCCGGCCATGTTTGAATTCACGATGCCAGCGTTTTACAAGGCCATATGATGGGGCATTATCACCATAAGTTTCTTTCATTTCATCAAAAGTCTCCCGTGGTGTGTGTTCTTTCAAATATAAAAAACCGGATCACTGCTCGACATTCAACATGCTCCGTTTCACACCTGACTCAGTTCAAACACCTGTAAAACAAAGATCACAATTAGTTCAGAGCTGTAATTTGCCACATAACCCGTAGAGATATAAATCATTGCACATGCAAAATTTCAGTTAGATCAGACAACTGGAAGTGGGTCACGGGCATTACTTATTGCACGCCCCTCGTATGAAAAATACATTTTCTATTAATGGCGACGCTGTTGCATCAAAGATCGTGATAAACGTATAAAAATTATCGGTTATAATTCACCGTGTAATTTCTGACTATATGATGGTCAAACAGGCAGAAAGCTTCTCTGTTTTATTGTATAGACAAGCAAACATACCCAACAGTCTCGGGAAGATATAGTTAACACTTTGAGGCAATTTGCTATCACAATATATGGCATCTTTTTTCTTTTCGCGATTTTATTGTGAAATCGTTTTCACATTTCTCTTTTGTTTCTTCTCATAGAAGACACTTCGCTCGTCTCTCTCTCTCTCTCTCTCTCTCTCTCTCTCTCTCTCTCTCTCTCTCTCTCTACTCTATTGTTTCTTTCAATAAAGGTGCTCGGCTGAGCTCCAACGTCTGACTCCTCACAACAAGAACTCGCTTTGCAACCATAACGGAAAAGAAACACTTTCCCTCGTTCCTTTATATACTAAACGTTAGACGAAATATCCAAAGAAATCTTCTTTGCAACGGCTTTTCGTCTGCGGAACAGATTGCCACAGTACTACTTTCCTGCAAGTTACAACATGGTCGTCTTCAAATTCAATATCAACAGATTCCTGTCATAAACCGTTCCTACCAGTAATCAAATATCATAAATCATTCTCAGTTCTTTGGTAAGGTTCTTCATCTTTCAACTCGTTATTATCTAATCGCATTAACCCATTATCCTCGAATGCCTTGTGGCCTTGATAAATGGTGACCCATTTGTACAAAAGAAAGAAAGGTGTGCGATAAATAATAAAAATAACCTCTACAATTCATTGTTTTGGTTTATTTTTGGCCTAAGTTTTTGACAGGCGGTCACTTCATTTTATTTAGATTAGGTTAGCGTATATATATTAATATTAGCAGTGTCCCTGGTGTTGCCCGGGGCAAAAGTCTAACATATTTCTATTAAAGCTTTTAACTCTCTACCTGTCTCTATCGGTCTTTCTAACGTTTTCTCTTTCTCCTTGTCCGTTTTCCTCCCTCCAACTCCCCAACACCCTCTAACTTCATTCCCTCCCAATTCAGTCCTCTTTGGACACACACACACTTACACATACATACACACAGACAGCTCTTAATTATATAATAAACTAGATGTACCCGGCGTTGCCTGGTATTAAATGTAACGTCAAATTCCTTTAAAAAAATGAAGTAAACAAAAAAAAAACAGAAAGAAAATGAGACTTGTGCATGCGAGTGTTATGTCTTTTTCTAAACAGTTCATTTCTTGTAAAGAAAATACTCGAGCTGAGATCGAAACCAAGACCTAAAGACAGTGAGTCAAGTACGATAACCATTAAACCAGCTTGCCACGATCTTTTAAAAGTGTTTTCAAACTTTGTGAAACAGTTGACAAACAAATAAAATCCGATGGTCCCAAGTACAAATTTTAAAATTTTGACCTCTTAGCAGCCCTTTTTCGGATAAAAACAGATTAAAAGTTTTACACATGTCTGAATACCCTATATACCAAATTTCAAGTATGTAGATCAAAAATTTGTTGAGTATATAGGTTGAGAAGTGTCCTCACACTCATACACATTTATGGATGTATAGATTAGTCTAAGAATGAATCTGCATTTTCTTTACAAAAATAATTGTACAAAAAAAAAATTACATCTCCCCTGACAAAACCTGACCCAGTTGATTCCTGGGTAATGAATTTATTTTTTTTTTTTTTTTTAAATTTTAAATGTTATTTATCCAGGGCAACGCCAATCATTAATCATTATGTTTTTTTAGTTTTTTTTTTTTTGTTTTTTTGTAGTTTTTTTTCTTTTAGCTAGATATACAAACACATACACACAGACATCTGCCCTTTATATAATAGATATATAGCAATAGCAAAACCTATATACGTATAAATTTGATGCTGCATGATCAGAAAGAGAGATACGTCTCTACGCTACTGACCTTATCCTTGTTGATCAGAATGAAATTGATTACTTGAAATGCTATCAGCAAGCAGAATTGTATCTTCGGATCTATGACGCAATATCACAAGTGAATTGGTCTAAGCTTTTGCCGCTATTGTAGACACTTTTTTTCGTCTCTATAGACTTTTTATGATAATTGGTTTTTCTTTATCTTCTTTCTTACAAAAAAAAACACACCAAAAAACAAAAAAACATCATCATCATGTAAGGTTCCTGTGGGCCGAATAGATTACGTTCATTGGCTAATTGTGGCCTGCAAACTGTACATTGCGCAAAATGAACCTTGGCTTATCCATAAAAATTGAATGGGAAAATTTAATCACGACTTTTAAAAATTAAACTAGTTGCAATACCCCCCCCCCATAGTATGAGTTCAAAATAATACAGTACCTTTTAATTACTGGACCCCAAAATACTTCAAAGCAAGCAAAGATATACTACAATTGTGAAAACTGAAAAATGAAGCTTACATGACTGAATATATGGACTTAGAAAAAGATAGTGTTTTTTTGTTTTTTTTTTTTTGTTTGTTTGTTTTTTTGCTTTTGTTTTTTTAAGATAAAGCTACTATTAAAACGGTTTGGTCTTAAAATCATTGGGTCTTGCTTTTTTTTTTTAATTTTCATATTATTTTGTTCTAGCAGGGGCTGGGGCATCCTACTGTTCACCGGCTATCTCATATATTCCAACCGAGAGATCCTTTTAAATTTCTGGTCGTCCCTTTAAGTGCAATTGTTTGTATCTCTTTTGCATTTGGTTCATTGAGTATAATTACTAAGTAGTTTTTTAAATTATACTTTATGAGTAGAGTTGCACTTATAATTACTAGAATGATGGAGAACTTCCCAAGATTCCAGTTTCTTTTCATGTCGTACATAAAATCTTATTATTTCGTTATCTTTTCCCTTTTAGCTTTGTTTAAGCGAGCATCATTGGGGACACCAATTTCTACCGAGGTTGTTTCTTTCTTATTATTGTCCCATGCAACTATGTCTGGTTTAATAGCTCTGTTTTCTAGGTACGTGGCTGTAGGAATTACGTAGTCGTAGTGGATAGTATATGACTTTTTTCCGACTGTTTTCTAGCGTACTAGCGGCGTACCCGGCGTTGCCCGGGTGTTTAGGTGGTATAGTCAGGACCCCTGGGAGGGGGGGGTCAAAATAACAGTAGCAAGGGTGCCCATTGCCCGGTGTGTGTAGGTGGTGTAGTAAGGACACCTGGGAGGGGGGGTCAAAATAACAGTAGCAGGGGTGCCCATTGCCCGGGTATCTGTAGGTGGTGTAGTAATGAACTCGGGGTGATGGGTAAAAAAGTGGTTGTAGCAGAAGGGGGAAAATCAAAACAGCAGCAGGCAGAGGTATTTAAATAAAAAGGTAGGCTCGAACCCGTAACGCAAAGGAGAAAAAAAAAAGGTTAAAAAGAAAAACGTGATGTCTTAGCCAATGTCTCCATCGTCCGAACGAAAGTTCGGAACGTTAAAATTAAGCATAGTCAATCGAAAAGAAGATGATGACTTGCTACCATGTCGGTGAAAAAAAGCGACCCCCTTCTTGTACAAAACTGCTTTGTTGGGGGTGAAGAAATGAATGTTTTGGCAAATCTTTCGATATTTGCGTCTGAAGGATGGAGCTTTAAAACGATACCGATTTCGTCAGAAGCCGTCGCGTCTGTCGAAAATTTTTGCAAGACATGCAGACATACACACATTTTGCCTTTTATATATTAGATATATCCAGAATTTGCTGCTGCATTCAATATTCAACATTTTACAGATGGTCTGATGGAGATATCTTCACACACTCCATTGTGTCACATTATATCGTAGCAGTCACAAAGCAGAACTTTATAGCTTAATGTCAGGCGGTTCACACTATCTACTTCTCTGTTGTGGTACCTGCATTTGTTGTCATTGCTGAGGCCATTCATCTTCTTAAAACCATTGGTCATCAAGCCTTGATCTTGGGCAGCTATTATAATCCTCTCCTGATGATAGTAGCACAATCCTTTTTTTAGTTTTGAAAATCAGCATAATGTTGTGGAGGCAACCTACAGATTCTGACAATGGACTATTCCTTACGTCACTTCCGGAGACCAGGTTCTGCTTTTCAGCAGTCTGAATCCAAGACTCAGAGAAAGACAGTCGTAACTTTACTTTGTCCTTCAGTTGAGCGGAGTTCCCACTCAACTAACATCGTTTCTTTATTTTCTGTTTAATATATTATTTATTTCAATGTTTCCGGGTCTTTTCTTTACTCTTTCCAACATGTACACCATAACACCCAACTGTGTGCATTTAAATTATAGTTTGAATAACATATTTGATCGGTCCATTTGGCGTAATGGTTGGTGTTCGTCAATGGGTCGAGCGTTTAGGGTTAAATCCGAGATTCATACTAAATACTCAAATAATAAGAGAAAACCGCTTTGTTAAGCACTAAGGAATATAAGGTGAGAATCAAGGGTAAATGGAATAATCCTGCAAAAGAAGTTACTCTCTTCCCTACATCTTCCTGTAAGTCAACAAATTGATTACAGTTATTATATTTTCTATAAAAAATAGTCTGGAATTAACAAATCTGTGTATAACAGTACGAAAAAAAAAAATTTATTTTATTAGTCAATTTTTAAATTGTAGCAAAAAGGAAATTGTATAAAATATTAACTAGAAAATGCCAATTTAGAGTGATATTTTATTCAGTCAGGTTAATCAGTTCCTCAAAGAGAAAGGAAAAGAGATTCATTATCATATTACGTTAAACGTCGCTATACAAAAGAACATTTAATTTGTAATAAATAATATACTAGAAACTTTTATTAACGATTCATCATCAACACCATCGTATTCTGTTTTACATACGTGCATTTGTTGAACGACTTTAAGAAATTGACTTCAAAACTAACCTATCTCTGTCCAGGTCTTAATCTATCCCTCTTTCTTTCAAGTTCATCCTTAGCATTTCCTTCAATGTTGTTCTTGGCCTTCCCCTGTGAACTGAACCTGCTACCTCAACTAATCGAGATTTGGGAAACATGTGCTCTTTGGGTCCTTTTATTTTAATTTTAACAATTATATAAAAATCAGTTGTGTGTGTGTGTGTCCGTGCATGTACATCTGAACGTAAAAAATTATAAAACAAGCACCTACAAAGAGAGTATATTTTTCCCGGTGTTGCCCTGGATGAATTCATATAATTATAAACTTTGTGGACCTTGCTTGCTTTCTTGCTTGTATCTTGTCTGTTATTTACAAGGTGTCCCAATAAAATGTATACACTCTTTAAATGACCATAAAACTAACATTTATTATAAGAAAGAAAAGTTTCATACATCCAAATACTGTGAACAAATATGGAAACCAGCTAATTATCGAAAGCGTTCAAATTATTGGCCACTGTGGTCCATGAACAGCTGACAACGCTCACTGATTGAATTGAAAACATTCCTAATCAGTTCAATTAATACGTTGACTCATCTTTTTTCAATGGTTGCTTTCAACTCATTCATTGTAGCTCGTTTTGTGATGTGAACCCTGTGTTTAACATGCCCCCACCCACCCATCTCCAAAAAAGAGAAAAATCCATGGGGTGGGGGTCAAATCCGGTTAGCATGGGCAGTACTTAATACTTCCTCTTCGTTCTAACTATTTGTTTTGCAGGTGACTATCAAGATATGCTCTTACGTCATGATGATAGTGGGGAAGTGCTCCATCCTGCTGGAAGTGCCATTCTTTATTCCTAAACATCCCTTGGGAATGTGGCATAACGTATTCATGTAGCAAGTTGGGATAATTTAAAGAGTGTGTAGATTTTATTGGAACATCCTATATATATATATATATATATATATATATATATATATATATATATATATATATATATATATATACTAGCAAAAGTACCCGTCGTTGACTGGGTTTAAAAACAGCTTACAGAAAATGGACTCTGATTTATGAAAGTATGATAGGTTATGAAAAGGATGGGTTGTAAAGAGATAGCTTCGAATTTGGGGGTATCAAAACCAAAGCAAAATATGATACAAGTAAAAATAAAATAGATAAACCCCATAATTTATTATACCATACCTGTTCACACTGGAACACTGATCACAATATTCTGTGGATCTATATTAAAAAAAACTTGTTAAACTTTGTGACATATTTCCATTCTATAGGGGTCAGGTGCGAACGAACACCCCATAATTTTATTATACCATATTTCTTCAAACTGAAACATAATTATCAAAGTATACTTACAGAGATAGATATGAAAACCCTTTATTAAAGTTTGTGCCTATTTCCATTCTATGGAGGCCAAATGCGAATGCAGACCCCACAATTTTATTATACCATCCCTATTTAAGTTAAAACATACTTATCAAATATTCTTATGTACATCCATATCAAAAACACTTGTAAACGTTTTTTTTTAATTTTTTTATTTCCATACTTTGTGAACCAGGCGCGTACGCAGACCCCACAATTTTAATGAATCATCATTATGCCAGACAAAACATACCCATTCCTGTTTCTCGATACATCTTCTATCATTATATGTGATTAGTTTTCTATAATAGTCAACCATATAGGAGCTTATTCGTGACCAGACACACACACAGACATTCAGCTTTATATTGTGTGTGTATGTGTTTGTTTGTGTGTGTGTGTGTGTGTGTGTGTGTGTGTGTGTGTGTGTGTGTGTGTGTGTGTGTGTGTGGTAGATTGTTTGAATCTTGTCTTTGACGATCAGACGATTCCATCACTTAAAAAAAGAATGACGTGAATTTATATATATATATATATATATATATATATATATATATACATATATATATATATATATATATGTTATCCACATACAGTACTGTTTCGCTGTTTCACAGCTCATCAGCGTGACTAGCCAGGATCGAAAACTGACCGTCCAAATGACAGTCAAGGCTTCTCATCATTATATATATATATATATATATATATATATATATATATATATATATATATATATATATATATATGCGTTTTATGTTTTATTACCGTATCTTTCTGTTAAGTTACATTATTGTTTCAGCTACTCGGCCGTTTTTTTGGCCGTCTGTAGCTTTCTCGGACTTTTACAGAAATGTTTGTATCTCTTTTGCATATTTGCTCTACAACAGTATTGAGCACTTTCTTCAGTTTTTATTAATTACCATTTCCACTATATATATATATATATATACGTGTGTGTGTGTGTGTGTGTAAATGGCTCCGAGGCTAAGGAATAAGGGTGGAAAGTTGTATGTTTTGGTTTCGATTCAGACTGATGGCACCCAAGTTATATATATATCTTTTTTTTATTTTTGATCTCACTACAATATGTTAAATTCAATATAACAATCCATAGAAATTGTCTTTATAATAATAAATACATAATTTGCATGCATTAAAATATCATATTTAAGTGTATCTTACGGCCGAGCAACACCTGGTGGCCTGCTAGAAATATCTAAAATTTAAAAAAATTATTCGTCCTTTGGGAAAGGGATCAACTGGGTCAGGTTTCGTCAGGGAAGAGTCGGTTTTTCAGCTATTTTATATACTACTTTGAAAAATTATTTTTCGTTCCTCCGGGAATCAATTATCTAAAAGGAAACTGTATGCATGTATGTGTGTATGTCCAGAGAGAAATCAGCTGGATGAAGGGATTAGAGACGTTTTGGGCGAGGGAGAGAAAAGCGAGGAAAGACAAACAGAGAAAGATAGAGAGATGGATAGAGAGAAGTAAGGAGATAGAAAATTTAATCGAAGTAGATGACATTTTTGCCCCGAGAAACGCCAGGTAACTCTGCATGTCTTAAAATAACAGTAAAATATACTTGCATTTTCTCTTTGACTTAGTTTTAAAATCTTCTTTTTTTTTTAAAGATTTTTCGTCGTAATCTGTTTGATGTAATAAACCAAAAATTTAACTCTTGTGACCCGGATGATGCTAAGAATGGTCTTGTTGTAATCAGATCCGCATCCTTTCAATGTTCTCTTGAGGTTACAAAAAAAGAAGATGGTTATCTGAAAATGTTGCATCAACTGATAATTACTTTCCTGAAAAGTTTTTTTTTTTTTTTTTTTTTTTGTTGTTGTTCCTCCTCCTCCTCCTCCTCCTCCTCCTCCTCCTCCTCCAACAAAATGGCAAAACTCTAAAGATATTTGATCTAAGTGTCACACGGTACCCATCAACCGAAATATTGAAAGTTGAACAAAAGATAAATAATAACAAGAACACTTTTCTTAGAAATGAGAAAGCAACTTCAAGATATAAGAGAGAGAGAGAGAGAGAGAGAGAGAGGGGGGGGACAATAAAAACTAAAGACGTCAAAGGCAAGACGAGAGAGAGAGAGAGAGAGATGCTAAAAGGTGTAAAAAAAAAAAGTAGAAAACGTAAGCGGAAATAAATAAATATATATATATATATAAGTGAACGTGTATGTGTATCTGTATGTGTGTGTGTGTCTGTCTGTGTCTCTGTGTACATTTCCCTACGGAATAACTCTATCAATTTTTAGTCTACAGATTCGAAATTTGATATACAGGGTAATGAGATTTTGGAAAATCTATGTGATTTGGTTTCGGCCAGAAATTTGGCTGTTAAGGGGTCAAAGTTCAACGATTTGACCTTTGAGAACTCTACCAAACTCCTCCGACAATTTTGGGTCTAAACACTTGAAATTTTAGATAGGTTCCTTGGATATGGATCTAATTTAATAACTTGATTTGAGCCCAAAACAGTAAATGTTAAGGGGTCATAATAGGGGTCAAATTTTTTAAAATTGACATTTTTTTTTTCACCGGGCCGAAATGCTAGTATATATATATATATATATATATATATATATATATATATATATATATATATATATATATATATGCAGACACTACAGAGACTAGTGTTTCACGCTTACGCAATCATTATTGTAGGAGGTAACAATTCCTGCTGGTCATGAGATTCAAACAAAGCCATGAAGCCACCTTTACCTACATTTGCTAAACCTTTACCTCAGGGTCACCAAACAGTTGACACGGGAATGAAAAGAACGCTGAATTTGGGCGAATACATTAGACAATCTAGTCTAGAATATATAGTCATCCATATAGAGTACTAGTTCGCTGTTTCACAGCTCATCAGTGCGGCTAGACAAGCAACTACCTCAAGCCAGGATCGAAACCCGATCGCCCAAACGACAGTCGGAGCTTCTAACCGTTCAGCTATTCACCTATGCGGGCAGTGAATTAACAATGTTTTGACATTGTCCAATACCTAAGCTCAATTTGTTTACACAAAGAGCATCGCTTAATAATCGCTTAATACACTTATGGTAATTTGTATATCACTTCTCATTATGCTCAACCCAAGATAGGGAGCGTTATAGTCATTCACATACAATACTGTTTCACAGCTCATCAGTGCGGCTAGACAAACAACTACCTCAAGCTAGGATCGAAACCCGACTGCCCAAACGACAGTCAGAGCTTCCATATATATATATATGTATATATATGTCATTTTTTAAAAACTGCAAATTTAGGCTAAATTGAATGTAACTGTTTAAACAATGTATACCTCATTGGATTCGTCTTTTATTCCTCTATAATTTTACCTGTTCATATTTGAATTTTAATTGAAATATTCTAGTGTTCACGTACATTAAAAAAAATAAACTTCAAATCGACTAGGCAAAAAGAAGTCCGCACAATGGAAAATTGTTATTTAAATGTAACTTTAGGACATTAATACAACACAAATACAACAGGAACAAAATGAACTAGTTAATATTTAGTAGCATAGCCCTTTTGCCATTTGATAACCTGCAATCTTTTAGGCATTCTTTGAATTAGTCTGTGGCTATACTCTGGTGAAAGGGCATCCCACTTCTCTTTAATTTTTGTCCAAAGTTCTTCCAGATTTGAAATTTTATCATTGCGTAGCTGTTGTTTGATGTAATGCCATACGTTTTCTATAAGATTGAGGTCTGAATATTGTGCAGGCCAATCCAAACACAGAATATCATGCTCTTCCAGGAACCTCTTGACATTGCCAGCTGTGTGAATGGGAGAATTATCCTGCATGAAGATGGGATTATCATCCAAATTCCGACCAAAATAGGGTAGAAAATGCTCAGTCAACATATTAATGTACTTCGTACAATTAATTCTATCTTGCAAGTGAACTAATAACGCCCCACACCAAAACTGAACCCCCACAAAACGCTCGCGCATGTATGTATGTATGTATGTATGTATGTATGTATGTATGTATGTATGTGTGTGTGTGTTAAAAATATCAAGAAATAATTATTAACTGATTAAGTAATATTTAACAGGGAGACTTTTTTTTTAAAAAAATTAAAAGTCCCACTCACACACACACACGTTTTGAAGTATTCCTACGTATTTTGCAAATGTTTCGAACTTATGATCCCACCCTCACTCCATTTCCCCTTTCTGCCCCCCACCCCTGCCACCAAACGTAAAAAATTCTAACGATTACATGTCTAGCTATGTCGCCAAGAAGTGGGGTCTTATTTTACGTTAAATCTATATAGGAAAGTGATCCTTCACGTTAAATTTTTTTTTTTTTTTTAAATCCTTCTTTCATATTATTGTTATACCGGCCTTCCTTAAACAGAGGAATTTACACCGATTAGCACTATAAATAACTCTAGTAATTCCAACACCGGTGAGAGAGATGGAACTGCTAGCCGAGTGCCCAGCAGATATATACGCTTTCCTATCTTTGTACATTATTTTTAATACACTTGTTCCTTAACCGAACCTCGACTTGATTGTTCTCATTTTCACTGTTGTTCCACGACACAACAAATTGGCGACAAGGAATCGAAACGACCATTACTGCAGAGAATAACCAAAAGTGATTGAAATAAAGATTCGTAAAATCTTTACGGCAGAACACCTTCGTCATTTCAACAGATATTTGGATATGCAAGGATTAACAGCGAATTAATTACTACAATAGTAATTTGGCGACAGGGAAAAACTTGCTGCCAAAATCTACAGCGAAAAATGCGAATGTTGTCAATTATTTAATAATTGAACACACTTACCAAGTGTTTCAGAAAAGGAAAAAAGGGTTCATTTTTTTTCCTTCACCAGAAGCCATTTTTCCTAAGGTAAGAATTTTCTTCTGCAAAGTTAAATGTCCAAAACCAACAAGCAAATACCGTGTAAGCTTATCGTTATTTCGATAACATCTGGGATTTGAAAAAAAAAACAAAAAAAACACGCTTGACTTTGTCAAGAGAAAAAGAGACAGACTGTGAAAAATAATTATTCGCGTACGTCATTTGTGCTTAGCAAACACGTAAAGAATCAAGTCATTTTTTGCAAAAGGCAAAGAGTGGGGAAAAACTAAAAGTTTCCCATACGAATTCGTCGGATATTTAAAGCGGCGGATTTTATTTTTGCTACGTAAAAACGCGTGCAAATAAAAAAAAATGTTAAACGAATGTTATTTCGCTGGATTGTTTCTAGTAAGACTAGTAGAAATATAGCGTTCAACAAATTAAGTTACAAAAGGGCTGCTAAACTGTTGTTCTCCAAACAAAAGAATTTGGAAAGAAAACTTGGTTGATTTTTTTTTTTTTTTACTAAGGAATATTTCTTTAATACAGGCGTAAATTGTAAACTGAATTCGTATGATGGATGCGAAATTCAAAGATTCACTGTTGGAATTGTTCCAATTCCAGGCAGAGCAAAATCTCGCGTTTCAAAAGCAGCAAATTCAACAACAAGTAGAAAGAGAAGAGAGATTTAAACAAGCATTTGAAGAAAAAATGCTTTAACAACAGAAACGCTTCGAGGAAATATTGATGAAAACACAGGAGGAACAAAGAAAAATTCTGGAGGCGACACAGTTAACTAAAGCGGGCGATAATCATAACACATTTTTTCAAACAGCGGTGTGGGCCGCTATTGAAAAGTTCAATTATAATCCAGAAGACGATGTCACTTTCGTCCAATACTATAGACGATATGAAGATATTTTTATATCGGATTGTAGTACCTGGTCAGACGCAGAAAAGTAAGGCTTTTGCTAAGGAAATTGGGAACAGCCGAGCATACAAAGTTCGTGAATTTTATTCTCCCAAGAAAGACCAGTGAGTTGAGCTTCCAAGAAACAGTTACGCTACTTACAGAACTTTTTTCTGCAAAAACGTCTCTTTTCCATAGGCGATATAAATGTATGAATGTTACTAGAAGAGAGGAAGACGACTACACTACTTATGCAAGTATAGTGAACAAGCATTGCGACGATTTTAAGCTGGAGGAATTATCATCAGATAATTTTAAATGTTTAATATTTGTGCAAGGGCTGGTCTTAAATAAAGACGCTGAAATCAGGCATCGTGTTTTAAATAACCCCGAAAACACAAATCTACAAAACTTAGCGGAAGACTGAACGGTTTATTGCGTTGAAAAAAGACAATCGTGACATAGAGGAAAGCGGAGTGTCGCATATAAAAAAGATCTATCAAAAGAAAAATTCGATTTCAAAAAATAACCAGAGAAAGAAACAGGGAAAAGATCCACCTGGACCATGTTGGAGGTGTTGAAATAAACATTAGTACAATGAGTGTCCCTACAAATTCAAACAATGTGACAACTGCCACCAGAAAGGGCATAAAGCATCGCATTGTAGAAAAAAATCTGGTAGAAAGACATCCATTAAACTTACGAAAATTAAACCTGAGGAACAAAATATCCGGAAATATGTACAGATCAAAATATTTAAAAAGAAAGTAAGGATACAGCTTGATAGTGGGGCTGACATTTCTATTATTTATGTACAGATATGGAAGAGGCTTGGGAGACGCACTATGATTAAATCACATAAAACGGCGAGAAGCGCTAGTGGCGAAAAACTTACCTTCGAAGGAGAATTATTGACGAATATTTTTTTTCCAGAACAGGGCCGAAAAAGCAAGAATTTTTGTCATGCGAAAATCAAACAACCTCTTTGGAACTGATCTGTTCGAAAAGTTTAGTGTAGCAGAAGTAGCAATAACTAAAATGAGGGGAAAAAGAGCTTACGTCGGGTACGTCTGTTGTGTCACCAGTTGGGGGGAAAAAGAGAATTCCAAGATGGCGTCCGGGGGTTTTTATTAGCATTTACCCCATGCAACTCTCGGAAAATCACGTTTCTGTCTCGTGATTATGCAAATGGATAATTCCCGGCCACTATAAAAGCAGGAGGCTAGAGACGAGTCGGCAGTGTCCTGCAAACTGTGTGTGTGGGTGTTTCTGGCGATTGGAGTGTGTCTTCTTTTACCACGGTTATCACGGACAGGAATTCCCTCTCTTCTGGAGGTGGGCGATATTGACTATTTTGAAGTTGTACTGTTGCTGACAGAACATTTATTTATTTTTTTTTTTTTTGCCTACTACATTTTTGTTTCAAGCTATTTCGGCCCGAATATGGCGAAGGTGCGGATAAGCAGTGATATTATCAAGCCGTTCTCTGGCGAGGGAGACGTTGTAGCGTGGCTGAAAAAAGTGAGACTTGTCGCACAACTTCAGCAGGTGGATGACGTAGCGAGTCTGCTACCTTTATACCTGGAAGGCGATGCGCTGGCCCTCTACATGGAAATGGAGGAGGACGATCAAAAGAAAATAGACCAGATTGAGGCTCGATTAAAGGAGGCATTTACTGATGACGCGTTTGCAGCATATAGAAAAATAACTATGGTTAGATGGGCTGGTGAACGTGTGGATGTGTATGCCAACAAAATCAGGCAGTTGGTTGGATTGGCCGGATTCACAGGAGAAAGCTCAGAGAGACTCACAAAATTAATTTTTGTCACTGGATTCCCTGACACCATCTCAATTGCTCTTCAACAGGTGCCGAACATCAAAGCCCTGACCATGGGGGAGCTAATGTCGAGAGCAAGAATTTTGACGACGACTGGCGAACAAAATCAGGATGTGGTTGCGGCCACACGCTCACCCAACAACAGGGCCCAGAATAATCCTGTTAACGTGACCTGTTTCAAATGCAATGTTAAAGGCCACCTTGCAAGGGACTGTCGAAAACGTGGAACACGGTGTTACCGTTGCGGTGAGAGTGGACACTGGGCTCGGAACTGCTCGGGAAACGAGCAAGGGGAGGACGCATAAGCGCCAGTCTCCTTCCCAACCAAGATGTGAACACGACGCTCCCAGTGATAAGCATCCATGTTGACGGGACGCGATGTTTGGTGCTTATTGATACGGGATGCTCCAGGACAATTTTACATGCAGACCGGTGCCGGTCTTGGAGAAAAACAAACGTAAATGTCAACACAATTGGTGGAATGTCCCATGCGTGCTGCGGTGTTGGAACGGTCTCTGTATCCACTGATGAAGGTGTGTCTGCCAGAGTCGATGTGTTGGTGGTGCATGGCAAGCCACTGGGATTTGACTTGCTTCTAGGGATCGATGCCATAAAAGCTCTAGGAGGTGTCGTTGTCAAGCCTACAGGATCAGTGCGGCTGGGCACCAGGAAAAGTATTAAATGCGCAGCCATTTCTATCGATGAACCAGATTTCACTGCTACCTTTGACCATCAAAACCGAATGTGGACCGCATCGTGGAAATGGTCTGTGGATCACCCCCCTGAAAGACTGCATAATCGAGTGTCAGAGTACTCAGTGCCAGCAGAAATTCGTGAAGAATACACGCAGGAGCTCCACACCTGGATAGATAATGGTTGGCTCGTGCCATACCCAGAGGATAAATTGGGACCCCCCAAAGGTCTAATTCCCCTGATGGCTGTGATACAGCAGAACAAAGCCAAAGTGCGCCCGGTAATGGACTACCGGGAGCTAAATCATTACGTAGACGCATTTACGGCCAACGCAGATGTTTGTGCGGCTAAGCTGCGTGAGTGGAGACAAAAAGGTGCTAACGTGTCTCTACTGGACCTCAGAAGAGCATACCTACAAGTCCGGGTCCATGAGACACTGTGGCCATACCAGACTGTGGAAATCGATGGGAAAAAATACTGTCTGACCCGTCTGGGGTTTGGTTTGAATGTGCCTCCCTTGATAATGAGAGCAATTGTCAGCGAAGTACTATCTCAGGAAGAAGTTATAAGCCGCGCAGCATCTGCTTACATTGATGACCCGTGTGAGAGAACACCTCGCGCAGTTCGGGTTGGAGTGCAAGAACCCGGAGCAGTTGAAGGATGGTGCACGGGTGCTGGGATTGGCAGTCAGGATGGAACGCAATGAACTGCGGTGGAAGCGAGGAAATGCAATTCCGGAGGCTCCCAGTATTGTTACGCGACGAACAATCTTTTCCCTGTGTGGTCGACTTGTCGGGCACTTTCCGGTGTGCGGTTGGCTTCGTGTGGCTTGCGGAATACTCAGAAGGAGAGTAAGTTCGGTAACGAAGGGCTGGGATGATGAAGCAAGGGACGCCGTACTACATCGTATGATGTTCGAAACCTTAAAATCTGCACAGCAGAACGATCCGGCACAGGGAAATTGGTGTGTGGACGGCAAAGAGCTGAATGTATGGGTCGATGCTAGCTCCCTAGCAATTGGGGCAGCCTTGGAGATGTGTGAAACTGTGCTGGAAGATGCATGTTGGCTGCGACCTGAAGATGACTCTCAACATATCAACTTGGCTGAACTGGATGCCGTATTGAAAGGCATCAATTTGGCTCTCCAGTGGCAGAGCAAGGTGCTACACATAAAGACAGATTCTGTTTGCGTATACCATTGGGTCTCTGACACGCTAACTGGAAAGGCGCGAGTACGCACCAAAGCAGCAAGCGAGATGCTTATTAGGAGGCGATTAAGCACTCTTAAGGAGCTCGTGAAAGAGTACGGGCTGACAGTGGATGTGACGCTGGTTCCATCAGCACGAAACATTGCTGACCGACTGACACGAGTGCCACAGCGGTGGTTTGAGGCAATGAAAAAGAAAAACGGTCTTGACCCAGTGATAGGCGCGGTCCACACAGACGAGCTGGATGAGAGTCAAATCATGGCTATTCACAAAGATAGTGGACATCCGGGGGTGCGACGCACTACCTACTTTGTCAGGAGAAGATGTCCAACCACGACAAAAGCAACTGTCAGAACGGTCATACAGAAATGCGAGGAATGTCAGTCCATTGACCCAGCGCCAGTCAGGTGGGAAAAGGGAAAGCTGGAAGTTAACGAGAATTGGCAGAGAATTGGAATGGATATCACGCATTATGGCACCTTCCATTTTTTAACTTTAACAGACTGTGGTCCATTGCGTTTCTCCATTTGGAGGAAATTGGCAAGGCAGGACTCGGCAAGCGTGATTCATCAGTTGGAGGCAGTGTTCCTCGAGCGTGGCGCGCCGCATGAACTCCTTTTAGACAATGACACAGCTTTCTGCAGCAATATGTTCCAAGCATTTGCATGTAAATGGGGAGTTCACTTGCGATTCCGTTGTGCATACGCTCCAGCCGGGAATGGCATAGCAGAGCGATGTCATCGTACAGTGAAACGAATAGCGGCTAGAATGTGTTGTCCCATACAGGAGGCTGTCTACTGGTATAACATCACACCAAGAGACGACACATCTCCCTCCACTGCGCCTGCCAACAGGATTTATCAATACGAAGTTCGAGTAAAGGAGACCAATCTCGCAACTGCGTCCCCAGGTCCCAAGAACAGCTTTTACCAGGTTGGAGATCGCGTATGGGTCAGAAGACCGCAAAATCGATGTACCACGAGGTTTGGCAAGGGTGAGGTGACCAAGGTGATCAGCCCTCAGTCGATTTTGGTGGACGGTGTGCCTCGTCACGTGAAGGATTTGTGCCCTCGCCATTATGTTGTTACATCGGAGGAAGAGGGAGACTCAGACAGTATGATGTCTTCTGAAAAGACAGAGAGTATGATGCAGGACGACGAAGAGGATTTTGAGCCATATAATGTACATACTGAAGAAGCGGAGGAAGGACCACCCGTCTTGCTTCTACGAAGGAGTACCCGACAGAAACGAATACTGCCCCCCTGCCCTGATTGTGAAACACCGCCTATGGAGCAGACTGGTGGCAATAATGGCGATGAGGAGGATGGCAGGGAGGAAGTGCTGCCTCCGGTTCTTCGGAGAAGTACCAGACAGAGACGACTGCCCCCCTGCCCCATTTGTGATCATGAGATCAGGGGGGAGTGTAGCAGAAGTAGCAATAACTAAAATGAGGGGAAAAAGAGCTTATGTCGGGTACGTCTGTTGTGTCACCAGTTGGGGGGAAAAAGAGAATTCCAAGATGGCGTCCGGGGGTTTTTATTAGCATTTACCCCATGCAACTCTCGGAAAATCACGTTTCTGTCTCGTGATTATGCAAATGGATAATTCCCGGCCACTATAAAAGCAGGAGGCTAGAGACGAGTCGGCAGTGTCCTGCAAACTGTGTGTGTGGGTGTTTCTGGCGATTGGAGTGTGTCTTCTTTTACCACGGTTATCACGGACAGGAATTCCCTCTCTTCTGGAGGTGGGCGATATTGACTATTTTGAAGTTGTACTGTTGCTGACAGAACATTTATTTATTTTTTTTTTTTGCCTACTACATTTTTGTTTCATTTAGACTGTGGGATCTGCCTTTAAGCTTATTTTGCCAAAAGGTTGGGGATTCGAATGTGAAGGCAGAAAAACTTAAGAGAATTTCCCAGTGTTCAGAAAGAAAAAAAAATGTTCCATACGCCGCTATAGAACAGACAGACGGTGAATTAGAAAGACTCGAAAACATGGGTGTCATCGGAAAAATTGATCACAGTGAGTGGACTGCAACAGCAGTTTACATCAAAAAGAAGAGTAAGGAGATTTGGGTTTGCGCCGACTTCGCGACAGGCTTAAACAAGGCATTACAAGATCACCATTATCTTCTTCCGAGCCCGGAAGAGATATTTGCGAAACTGAGTGGAAAGAAACATTTTTCTAAAATCGACCTCAGTGACGCGTAATTACAAGTTCCAGTCGATGAGGAGTGTTCAAAGCTGCTATGTATTAATACCCATAAGGGATTGTACAAGTTTAACAGGCTTCATCTTGGGGTCAAAGTCGCCCCTGCGATTTTTCAGCAAATTATGGACATTATGTTAAATGGGTTTGATTTCATAGTAGGGTACCTGGACGATGTGTTAATGAAAAGCGCTAGCAAAGAACAACACAAAGCTCATGTAAACCAAGTATTCAAAAGGATCCAGGATTATGGATTTAAAGTAAAACAGAAAAAATGTACATTTTTCATGGAGAAAATAAAATACTTGGGGCAAATCATCAATAAACACGGAAGAAGGCTGGATCCAGATAGATGGAGTGCAATAAAAAATGTGCCTGCTCCAGAAAATATTGCGTTTTTACAAAGTTTCTTAGGTTTGGCAAATTACTACAATGTATTTGTGCCAAATATGCATAAACTAAGGTCGCCTTTAGATGAACTGTTAAGGAAAGACCAAAAATGGGTTTTGACGCAAGAGTGCGAAGAAGCATTTCTGGAAATTAAAGAGACTTTAACGTCTGACTTGTTTCTGGCACATTATAATCCCAAGCGTGAAATTATAGTTGCAAGTAATGCCAGCTCTTATGGCATAGGAGCATGCATTTTACACAAAATGGATAATGGAAAAGTGAAACCCATGGCACATTCATCCCGATCATTTTTGCCAGCCGAAAAGAACTACTCACAAATTGAAAAAGAAGCGCTAAGCATTATATTCGCGGTAAAGACATTTCATCGGTTCCTACACTATAGGCAATTTCTGTTACAAACAGACCACAAACCATTATTAACGATTTTCAGATCGAAAAGGGGACTACCACAACATACGGCGAATAGACTCCAAAGATGTAATTCAGAAGTATAGTATACTTCTGAATTACAATTTTCAAATGGAGTATGTACCATCTAAAAAATTGGGTCATGCAGGCGGGTTATCGAGGTTAATACCTAAGCAGACAGAACCATTGGAGGATATGGTAATAGCAGCCATTCAAGCGGAAGTTGAAGTAAAAAATACGTGATGTGACACAATAAGAGAACTTCCAGTAACGCTTGATGAGATTAAGAGTAAGGCAGAGATGGACGAATTTATTATACACACGAAAGAAAGGATCAACAATAACGAACTGGATGAAGAAATTTATTCAATTTGCGATAACAACCTGATATATAGCGACAGGGTCGTAATTCCTGCGACATTACAGAAAAGAATGTTCAAGGAATTCCATGTAGGACATCCAGGTATATCAAGAATGCGCTCTTTCGTCTATTGGCCAAACATGGATAAGGATATAGAAGGAAAAAATTAGGGAGTATAGAGGATGTGCATTAGCTATGAAAGCTCCTCCAACTCAATTCGGATCGTGAGCAAAACTGGACCGACCTTGGTCTAGGATTCATTTAGATTTTGCAGGACCGCTAGATAGGTTCTACTATCTCATTATTGTAGACAGCCTATCTAAATGGCCGGAAGTATTAAAATGTAAGAATCCCACATCCGAAGTAACTATTAACTTCCTGCATGAACTATTCGTCAGATTTGAAGTAGTAGACTGCATTGTTACAGACAATGGAACGCAATTTACGTCTACCGAATTTAAACATTTTTGCGAGGATCATCTAATCGAGCATATAACCATTCCGCCATACCACCCAAGAAGTAATGGACAAGCAGAGAAATTCGTTGACACATTCAAGAGAGCTCTGAAAAAAGCTAGTGGGTCGCCGACGGATAAGTCAATTCAACAGTTTTTACAAGTCTACAGAGTCACTTCGAATGCAAACATCGAAATGTCGAAGACACCTGCTGAGGTTATGTTCTTACGCAAAGTTAGATCGATTTTTCACAAATTGTTACCAAACCAGGATAGGCCAAACCTCAAAAAACCGATAACATAAAAACGGTATAAAGTTGGCGAAAGAGTCTTCTACAAGATTCACAAAAATAATAAGACTTTCTGGGAGTCCTGCATTGTTGAGAAACAAATAGGCAACATGGTCTACATGATTAAGGGATCAGACTTCGTGCACAAATGTCGCACTAACCAAATTCGGAAAAGATACTCGAACAGTGAGGTGACCAGATCGCCCGAGGAGAACATTATGGACACAGTGTTTGATACTTTTCAGGTGCCCATACCAGAGACAGCTCCGGAGAACAGAAGATCAAACAGAAAACGGAAATCAACAGAATTGATTAGGGTGAACCCAAAACAAAAACGTTATTAATCCCAGACGGGATATTTTCAACGGGGGGGGGGGTGTTATACCGGACTTCCTTGAACAGAGGAATTTACACCGATTAGCACTATAAATAGCGCTAGTAATTCCAACACCGGTGAGAGAGATGCGACTGCACTTCAACTGCTAGCCGAGTGCCTAGCAGATATACACGCTTTCCTATCTTTGTACATTATTGTTAATACACTTGTTCCTTAACCGAACCTCGACTTGATTGTTCTTATTTTCACTGTATTTTCACGACACAACAATTATCTTTAAAGGCCGTTGAAACGTATTAGCCAAAAAAAAAAATTGATTTTGATTTCTTTTTAGGAGTTAACTATGCTAGGTTGGTTTGTAAAAAAAAAGCAAATAGTACTTTTAAATATGTAAATTAATCAAGTAGTTTTTTTTACATTAGAAACACATATCTATTTTTTGTTTGTTTGTTTGTTTGTTTGTTTGTTTGTTTTAAAACAATTCCAACTTGCAATGAAAAATACAAATAAAATAATCGTAAATAAATAATTTTGGACACGACAAACATTTTTTTAATCAAGTTTTAGTTTTAATCATGCACAACTTGGATGAAAAAAATATTTGAAAAATACAATTTTTTCTTTTTCGTCCTTTTTTTTAACTATTTCTACGGATTATTGGATACTAAGCTACCAGATTATAAAGAAAATGAAAAAAAAATCAATATTTAAATATTTGGAAGGGAGTTCAGTTTAACATACAACGTTCTAGTAAATCGATCATTTATTTCAAAACCGGGGTTTGTATTACTGGACACATAGATTCGAAAAAGTTGTCAAAAAACAAATATATAACAAATAAATGTTATCAAAGGCAAGATAAGTTACTTTTCTGCCAAACTGGATATATTTTTTGTGTTTTTATTAAATGTAACATATTTATTCAGCTCGAAAAACATACAGTGTTTACCGATGTATTCGAAAATTCAAGATGGCGTCTCACACCCTCTTTACACCGTAAGTTTGGAAAAAGGTGTTATAAATAAAAACTATACAAAATACTATTAAAAACCCGCCGAATATATGCAGCCTATGTCACGGTAACATATATTGAGCGAATTTTTAACAGTATTTTATCCGGTTTTTTATTTATAACATCTTTTCCCAAACTTACCGTGTTAAAGAGAGAATCAGACGCCATCTTGAATGTTCCAATACATCGGTAAACACTGTATGGTTTTCGAGCTGAATAAACATGTTACATTGAATAAAAACACGAAAAATATATCCAGTTTGGTAGAAAAGTAACTTATCTTGCCTTTGATAACATTTATTTGTTATATATTTGTTTTTTGACAACTTTTTCGAATCTATGTGTACAATAATACAAACCCCAACACCGATTTACAGCCCAGATTTGACGTTGGATGTTTCAGCCCCCACCTCTCCGCCATTATTATTATTATTATTATTATGTTCTCTTTTTTTTTTTTGCGACTTTCCACTTTCAGAAAAGTTCAGTCTGCTCCCCCCCCCCCGTCATTATTTTTTATTTAGTTTACGCGTTTGCCCTTAAAGAGTACGATGAAAAATGTTCAAAATAAAAAGTGATTTTGAGATTAGATTTCTTTTTATTGTCTTCCTAAAACATTTTTTTAGGCAATAAGTTATAAAAATAAAACTCAGGAAGCCTCTAGAGCACTACTGCAAGTACTAATAAAAATTAAGGAGGCCCTACTAAAGGCACTACAAAAAGCAAGTATTACATCCCCACTACTTGAATAGAAAGTATTTTTAAGTAAGGCCTGAAAACAAAATCGTCAGAATCCACAGGAGCACTACTAAAAGCAGTAAATATGGTTATAAATATGATTATAGTTATATATTGTATATTTATATTAAAATCAGTTTGTTTTTTTAACTCGACGGGGTTAAATTACATTTATTTGTAAGGAAAAAAACGTTAAAATAAGTTAAAACAAAAAATATTGTTGACCGTGTATATGCTTCGAATAGCAGTAGTGGCTTTTAATATCGGACTTAAGACAGGGCAGCCATGAAATAGGTAAACAAACGAATTTTTTGAAACCGGAAGTCACAAACCGGATGGACGACTTAAATGCTCAAGCAAGCAAGCTGATCTGAATTATATATATATATATATATATATATATATATATATATATATATATATATATATATATATATATATATATAGATAGATAGATAGATAGAGAGAGAGAGAGAGAGAGAGAGAGGTGGGAGAAAAATATTTCAGTGTGCTAGAAACTTTTCATATTAAATACTACGCAATTATGTAGAATATAGAAACTATGCATAAATAGAATTAAGTGTAATAGTGAAATGAAAACAATCATCTAATAAGAATCATTTACAAAGGACTATGCAAATTAGTTAACCTTCGGAAAGTCGCTCGCATATCCATGACTGAATATATTAAAAAGTTCGCTTTAATAATTTTTAATAGGAAAAGTAGGCTTTTGAGATCAATGTAAGAGCGAGAAAAAAAAACTGAACTCTATAGGTATCTAGATAGATATATATAACAATAATATTTTTATAAATAAGTATTAAAATTAGTTTAAGACCCAAAGACACTTGTGTTTCATGCTTACGCAATCATCAGAGTAGGATATGAGAATTACTGCCAGTCGGGAAATTCGAAGCCAGTTACAAGGTCAACCTTGATTTTGTAGGCTAACATTCTACATTTAGGTTATTAGCAATTAACACAACAATTGAGGAAAATTAAGTGCCTACAAATGCCGAATCAGCGGGCAAATACAGTAAACAGTCAGAGAGTATTCAACGACAGGAAATCGAAATGTTGCATTTTGCACTTAGGTTGGCCGCTTTTTCACAGTTGTCTAAAGAGGGCTCAACTTTGATTTCTTAAATAGGCTTTTTATAACGATAATATTTTTTATAATTAATATCAAATATTAATATATATATATATATATATATATATATTAACAGTTATTTTAAGTATATAATAACAACTGAAACATATTTATAAAGAAATATTAACAATTAGTGCGCGTGCGCGTGCGTGTTGGAATATGAGTAAAGAGAAGAAAAGAGAAGGTGAAAATATAAGAAAAAGTAGAAATATATAAAAGTAGTATTGAATGGAAATTGTCTACCTCTTTTGCTAACATTCAACGCTATTCAAACAAAGTCGGGAATGACTCGACGGACACAGCCGAGTTGCTCAAGAATTACATACGTTAACCTTGGAAACTGAATTCCGGTAAGCAGAAAAAATAAATTATTTTAAAAAGTCTGTTTTTCTTTCAGTTATGTATTAATTTATTTTGCGAAAATAGCACGATTACTAAGATATTTCCCCATTGATTTCCGTACACTCATTAACCCCAATCCTTGAGTGGCCTCCGGGCCTTGACAAGTACTGACTCCTTTGTAAAAAAAAAAGAAGTTTTTTTTACCTTAAAGAGAAACCAATATCCACTTTTTCTTGAATGAAGATGACTATATAACGTTGAGAATTAAGATGACGATATATAAAGTTGAGACACCAGTTTTCATCAGATCACTAAAGTTAAGTAACGTTGAGTCTGGTCAGTATCTAGATGGGTGACTGCATTAGAATACATTGTTCTGTAAGCTAGAAAGTGGAAATAGCGTAACGGTTGCTGTCACAGGCTGCAATCTTGGTATATTATGTTCAAGTTCTGTTAGAGCTGTGAAATAACTTTCTATAATGTCTTTGCGACAGATATGAAATAGTAGGGCAGACTGAAATCTCAGACCTTGGTAGAGCAACTAATCTAAGAAAAGGAAAACTCTAAAATACAATCAATTCTTTTCTGTTTATCCAAACATGAACTTTCGGCCATCTTTGATTTCCCCCTTCCACCATAATTATGTAATGCTGGGCCAGAAGTGCAGTTGAAGATTGAGTAATGTTCGTTTTGCTATAAACTCTTTGTCATGCAGGCGTTATTTCAGAAAGTATCCATTGTCTCTATAGGTTGGAAGAGACGAATACAATACTTGAAGATAACTCTCCCACCATGAAAGTTTTCGTTCTATGAATCTTCTTCATTGTGGTCGCTAATAGTCTTACATTGTAGCATACTTATGTTAATCATGCGCAAAATTGTTGATCTATATGAGAATATTGCAACAATGCTGTATTTGCTTCAAGCCTTTCGACGATGCAGGCATTCACAATGGTGATGTTTCCTTGAAGAGAGTACTCAACCATCTGTGTTTGCACCTGAAAGATATTCTCTCTCTCTCTCTCTCTCTCTCTCTCTCTCTCTCTCTCTCTCTCTCTCTCTCTCTCTCTCTCTCTCTCTCTCTTTCAAAATCACAACTTCGAACAATAGATCTTTTATAAATTTCTAAGATCCAATAATCTAAAGAAATTCAAAAAAAAATCGGTTGGAATTGCGAGACCAAAGAACAAGGGTCATCCTAAAAGTAAAGCCTCCTATTTTTTTTTAAAACTCAAACAGTTGAAGTGCTACAAAGACAAGAGTGGTACCACTAAAATGAGCGACATTTTGTGCTCCAGAATTTAGTTTTCTACATAGTCACCACCATTCTCAATGTACTTTTGTTACTGATGAATGAACGGACGTCCAGAGCGCAGTGTCATACAAGGGTTGTTCTAAAAGTAAAACTTCCTATTTTTTTTACTCCAAAGGTTGAAGATAGAGGTGGTACCATTAAAACGAACGACCTCTTGTGTTCTAGAATTTATTTTTCTACAACAGCACCATTCCCAATGCACTTTTGCCAGGAATTCAATGGCGCATCTTTGTGTCTGATGCACGTCCATGACAGGGATTGCTTTCTTAGAGTTCTACACCGTCAATATCTGCAACAGAGAGATGAAACTTTCAGGTCATGAATGCATAAGTTCAGTCATGATAACAATGTAATTTGCAATCCTCTTTGATCCATCGAAGCTGAATAAAAAATAGGAGGCATTACTTTTGGAACACCCCCTCGTATACGCCATCTTGGAAACTTCTTAAAATAATTTTATTTAATATTTTATCTAGAATGATTATTACAATTATCAAGTAAGATTTTAAAATTTCTCACTTATTTTAATTTTCAGCATCTGATTTGATTATATGGTGGGGTAAACCAAATGATATGTTTATTTCTTTTATTTTTATTTATTTATTTATTTTTTTGATACAACGTTTCTTATACTTGATTACAATGCTGTCATATCCATTTCTTTTTAGAGCCGTGTTATAAACGTTATTAAAATTTTTAAATATCATTTCATGATTGGAGTAACTGCTAAGCTCACGCAGGTTTAGTAATAATTGTAGCATGATAACTCTCAAAAAAAGCAAGCAGTTCAACGTGTAAGCTCTAATATGATGGCCTTTTTCAAACACAGATCATACATTCTTACATTAATTTTATTAAAATCTGGAATTATTATTATTATTTTTTTTTTACAAATATAAAGTCAAGTAGATATACTGATCCATAATGGATATGAACTTCCATAATTAAATATGAATTAATATTTTTGATAGCGTAGGTCATTAAAATATTGGAACAAATTTTGTACTGTTCTAATTATTTTATCGATATTGCACCATTTAAACGACGGGAATTACAATTTTAAAGTGATACCCTTTTCTTCTTCTTCTTCTTCTTCTTCTTCTTCTTCTTATTATTATTATTATTATTATTATTATTATTATTATTATTATTATTATTATTATTATTATTATTATTATTTGTACTGTTAGAAGTTCTCACACAGGTCATCATCAGAAATTATTCACTGACAACAACCGGTGGTGTTCCCTGGATCTGGATGATAACAAATCTCCTCCAATTTCCACAAATTTAAATCTCATTCAATAACTTTTGCAAATGACTTTGCATTATCTCAACAGCCACTTACCATTGACTTATTGTTGCCAATGATTATTAGTCTTCACTGGAATCTGGGGAAGCAACAAGCCTCCCCAAAGTTCCAGTCCTCTTTGCACTCATCCAGTGGAGGTTCGGTTAGTGCTTTCTCTCCTCGGTCTTTTCATCCACTACAATGTCCTCTTACCAAAATATTCATATTTATATATGGTTAGTTTCGATCTTTGAAATATAATATATACAAGCTGGCCACCCGATGTTGTCCGGTCATACAATACGCTTAAACATGATATTTTAATTTATGCAGATTGCGTATGTATTATTATAGAAACAATCCGCTATTGATTATTATACATTATGAGGAATCATTTGCCCGGTGGAGTAATTCGCAAAAAATTTTTTAAATAATAATGATAATGCTGTTCACCAAATTCCTCTGTGTTTGTTTACAATATCACGTCAGCTGATATTTTGGGCTTGACAATGAATGCCCTGGAAAAGTCACTTCTGATTAATGTTTAGTCTTAAAATATACAAACAAAGACATGATTTGCAATGTTTTTTAATAGTACTTTTTTATCGTAAATTGAACTCATTAATTGGAAAAAATTTAAATAAAATAGTGAGGTACATCCGGGCTTGAACAGGGGGATCATTCAATCTGTAGCTGAATGCTCTATCACTGAGCTATATTTCCGGATGACAATAAATATGCTTTGTTTTGTTTTTTTAAGAAAAAATGATTTGATGGGATTTTATTATTTCCCTTGGCCGGTGTAATTTCAAATATTCCAATGTAAAAATTATTCTTTTTTATCTATAAGAGAAAAAAGACTATGTTTAAGATCGGATTTTTTTTTTTTTTTCTATTTTCGTTACTTATCAGATGGATGTCTGTACAAAACATATCTAAGAACACTGTCAGACATATAAATTAGCTTTGTATGAAATTTGCAAAAGATAAGCTCAGCCGTTTTGGAACCTATGGAGAAAGAACTCTCTCACACACACACAAAGTGACTTTTATATAAGAGTGTAGATTCCTTAGGCATTTTATAATATGCTCGAGGCAGATTTAGGAGGAGTCTAAAATGAATGTGTACTTCCAACAATTTTCCTAAATTTTTTCCATAAAACATTTTCTAATTGTAAAAAAAAAAAAAAAAAAAAAAAAAAATGGAAAGCTATTTGGTAATTATGTACTCCTTTAGTTTTTGTTGGAGACGCCCCTCCATGGGAGTGACGTCACTTCCGGTATTGAGTACTGGTGCCCGGACAGTCAGAGATTGGCACTCGGCCAAGGAGGTCGTGTGCAACGCCCTACCGTTCAGGAATGGTATTGCTCAACTCACTTTGCCTGTAATATATGTGAATACATGTTTGTTTCATAAAAGTCCTGCGTTCCTTTCGTTTATTACCATTTAACCCCATAACAGTTTTAGTCATAATTTTATAAGTGACTAGCAGGCCACCCAGCATCGCCTGGTCGTAAAATATGCTTAAATGTGAATGATATTTTCATTTATACAGATTTCGTATTTATTATTATACAACCAATACTCAATTGATTATTATACCGTCTCCGATAAATAGTAGTGGTTTCAAAAGTAAAAAAAAAAAAAAAAAAAATGACTTGAGTACCATCAGCTAGAATCATTACCAAACCATTTAGCATTGCAACCTTAGTCGTTACTGTTTAAGCTATCATCAGATGAATAAGAAATAATTAAAAATGAATCTACTTTAACACATGAATGTATACTTGTGCATATGTACTTTAAGTCAACTTATAACTGCCATTTTTCAATTTTTTTCAATTTTGACAGCTACTTTGGTGCTAATGCAAAGAGTGATCCGCGCTATTTTTTAAATCGTATTTCCAGGTTTAATTAAAGTTTTATGATGTTTTTTTATTCAATCGTAAGGTTAAAGTACAGAATAGGTACAAAACACCCTCCCCTCCCTATGTTAAGAATAACGTTATTATTTCAGCATGAATCAATAAGTGCATGAGTACCAAACTATTTAAAATATATTTTAAATTAATAGTATGTAAAATAGTTTTATGGTGCTACTGCACTTACTGATCCGCGCTATTTTTTAAATCGTATTTCCAGGTTTAATTAAAGTTTTATATGTTTTTTCATTCAATTGTAAGGTTAAAGTACAGAATACCTTCCCCTCCCATGTTAAGAATGGCTTTTTAAATAATAACCTTATTATTTCAGCACGGATCACTCTCTGCATGAGTACCGCTACTTTTACCGGCTAAAGACAAGGTCGAATTTGTTTGATGGACCCAAAAATCCGCTATATATTAAGTTTCAAGTTTGTAGACAAAAATTTGAAAGAGGAGTTTGATAGAGATCGTTTCTCAGACAAACAAACAGATAAGGTCACTTATATATATATATATATATATATATATATATATATACGTTTTATTTTTTATTACCGTATTTTTCTGTTTAGTTACATTATTGTTTCAGCTACTCGACCGTTTTTTGGCCGTCATGTAGCCTCCTCAGACTTTTACAAAAATGTTCGTTTATGGTGGAATGAAAGAGTGAATGATGTCAGGGGACGGGTGTGAGAAAAGCGGAAAAAGAATAAGGGAAAAGGGGGGAAAGGTGGGAGGGGGTGCTTGTTTTGGAGTTCAAGAACATTAGGTGGTTGTGGGGGTCTGGGAAGTTCATCTCTGGTGTGGCTAAGGACATAGGGATACATGGAGGGGGGAGGGAGATATGTAGGGGTAGGAAGGGGGTTACTTTAAATTTCGAGTTCTAAGGTTTAGGTTGTTGGCGTCTCGTTGGTGAGATGATTTCTTGATAAGTATGTCTTGACCTGTTGTGTGTTCGCTTAGGTTGGGAGGCGGGGGAGGGGCTATGATTCGGTCTATCTATTTGATTTTTATTTGTTGTTAAGTGCTTTGAGAAGGTTAGCCTGGGGCTGTACGCGCGAGCACGCACATGTGCACATACACACACACACATACACTTAAAGAAACGCGCACATGTATACATACATCTCCACCTCGGCATGCAAACACATGCGCATATATATATACATGCATACATATACACCCGCATTTCTCCCGTTGACCTCAATTGACCTTAAAGTGTTAAGTTGAGTACGTGTGCGTGAGCATGGATGCGCACATACACACACACACACACACACACACACACCGACACCCATACATCCATGCAAGCATATACATGAGCCCACATGCATATATATATATAAATTTATGAAATAGTGTATTTCTAATATGAAGATTCAACAGATATACTCAAGATATTAAAATATGATTTTGTTCATATTAAAACTAGCAACACTACTTGGCATTGTCCGAGATCAAGAAAATATAAGAGTCAAAAAATGTGTGTAAACCCTTACTCATTCTGTTTCGTCTTTCTATCCAGCTACTGATTTTTTCCCAAAAATTTTCCAATCACACCATGGAAAGTCTATAAAACAAACAAACAAAAAAGCTTAAAACCAATTTCCCAACTTTTAATGTAAATCCTTATTATCAGGTCTCCTTTAGCAGCATTAAGTGTCTAGATTCCAATTTGAAAATATATTTAAGTGTTACTTACGATCGGGCAAGACCGGCCGGTACATAAATAAAAATGGTCGTCTATCACTCTACGGATTTCAAACAGATAGGCGGCGATATCATTTGCAAAGTTAACTTTCTCCTAACAATTCAATCTCGGTTATTACAGACTTACGAGGTGCCTTCAATAAGTTTCCAGACTTATTTTAGACACGCATTTAAAACTGTTGTAAACTCTTGAAAATTCAGTATGTTATTGCTATAAATCTTGTGAGATTACTGACCAATTTTTATGAGTTCAAGTTCAAATGAACAGCTACAGCAACAATTGGAATACACCCTACTAAAGCCTGATTGTCACAACTGATGAATTTCAAAAATGTAATCTGGACGCGAGGACACTTTAGAATAAAGATATGCAATAAAATTCTTTTTTAAACTTGAAAAAATGCCACAGAAACGTCTGGAATTGCATGAAGGCACCTCGTAGTTCCATGTTTGAACTACTGTGCTATTTCTTCCAATATCTTTCTGCTCAACTCCTTATCTAGGTTGGCTCCTACAAATCTAATCTCTATCATTGTAGGTCCTTATGTTTCAGTGGCAATAAACATTTTTCGGTGGGAGTGAATGTAATAAAAAATAAATAAATAAAAATAGTCCTCTGTCACTTTACAAATCTCAAGCAGATAGGCGACCGACTATCCCGTCTGCTCAGTAACTTTTTCCCAACGATTGAAACATGACCTTTACTGAGTTATTTCTATGCTTGAACCACTGGGCTGTTTCTCCGGAAATGGAAATGAAAGAGAAAGGGGAAGGCGTAGGTGGTCTGCGCATCAAACCTGATGTTTTTGGGGTGTCAAATCAGGCAAGTGAACAAAGAAAGACAGACATGGAATGGAAAATAGGAGGACATTCATTGTTTCTTTGTTGTTTTCTTTGCAAATTCTAGACATTTTGTTTTCACTGTTTCTTTCATTTGTTTTTTTTTTTTGTTTTTGTTTTTGTTTTATTTTTCGTGTGTATCTGGATGTTTATTCATTTTCGTTCTTTTAAGTTTTTTATTTTCATTTTTTTTTTTTTTTCAATTTTTATTTGTTCCTATGTTTTTGTCTGACCAATTTTTCCCTCTTGTAAAGAAAAAAAAAATTGAAGCAAATTTTTCTAAAAGCATTTTTTGATCAGCAAAGCAACTTCTTATGATTTTTATCTCCTCCATATACATCCAGTGTTTCATTTATTGGCCTATTTTTCGTTTTTTTCATTTTTTTTTTCGCATCATCATCATCATCATCATCATCATCATCATCATCATCATCATCACCATCATCACCATCACCATCATCATCATCATCATCCCCCTCCTCCTCCTTCATACTGTAATATTTGTTATTTTATCTTTATTATTTTGATACTCCTCTTTCTGTCTCTACTTTTCGTTATACTTCCTTTATTTCTCTTATATTTTATTTCTCAGTTCTATTGTTTACTTGTTGAAGTACTCGTTTACACAGGGCATCACATTACAATTAAATATTTCAGGGATGTAATTTTTAGATAAAAAAATTACCTAATTAACTGGAATTCTTATAGAGATGAGTAATATGTTTTATTTATCCATTTATTTATTGCGGACTACTATCCCCATCTTCTGTTGTTTCAGAAGGTTTCGGCCAACTATTCCTCTGACTTTCATCAGGTGGTTAACTGCAACGGGATAGCAATGGCGAATCTCTTAACTGCATCTTCATCAATTAGTCTTCCATAGTTGTCGTCTCACCACGGTTTGGGCCAACTAAACCTCTGGCTGGCTTTGGGTAGGATTGAAACCGCTATCCATTGTGGCATAGACGTTGAATCTCTATGGTATCAGGTGAGCATTGTCTGAAGATAGCGATATCAACACCCCCTACCTGACTTTCCTATGCGGACAGACGCCACGCTAGACGATCTGAAAACCACCCCTGCTCAGGTGCATGCTATCATAAAAAACCTTGACACTTCAAAAGCATGTGGACCCGATCTTATCCCAGCTGTGCTATTAAAAAAGTGCTCAGCCGAAGTAGCTCCAGTTCTCTCCAAACTTTACAACAAATGCCTTAATGAAGCTTGCTTTCCGGGCTGTTGGAAAACTGCTTCTGTGGTACCAGTATTCAAGAATTCTGGCGAAAGAACTGACCCATTAAATTATCGCCCCATTAGCCTCCTCCCACTTTTTGCCAAAATATTTGAGACCTTAATTAACCATGCTCTAGTCCATCATCTTACAGATGCTAAACTTCTGACTGACAAACAATATGGATTTAGACAAGCCCGTTCCACAGCAGACATCCTAACTGTGATCTCTGAACGTATAGACCATTCACTGGACAAAGCGGGCGAGGGCAGAGCGGTAGCTCTAGATATATCTAAGGCTTTTGACAGGGTATGGCATGAGGGTCTCCTCAGGAAAATTAGATCATACGGTATCACTGGTAGAATACTTAACATAATTAAATCCTTCTTAGATAAGAGAAAAATCCAGGTTGTCCTCGACGGTCGTACATCTAAACAATATGATATAAATGCGGGGGTGCCCCAGGGTTCTATCCTTGGACCTCTATTGTTTCTGATATTCATAAATGACCTCCCCGACAAAATTGCCTCTGAGATTGGTATATATGCTGATGACACTACACTCTATGGCAGGCACAACAGGAAGACGAATGAACACATTTCTAAAGAAATGGCAGAAACACTAGAGGAAGACCTCCAATCTGTGGTGGAATGGGGACAAAAGTGGTTGGTCGCGTTCAATGCTGCCAAGACTAAACTAGTTTCATTCAATAAGTACAAGAAACCCTCTCTACCACCTATAGCAATGGCCAACGACTCTTTATCTGAGAGTACATCTTTCAAACTCCTTGGCCTAACGTTCACAGGAAACATGAGTTGGAACAATTACATTGAAAGCATTGCCAGGGCCGCTGCAAGAAAGGTGGGCTCTCTCTACCGTGCTAGAAAACTACTAACACCCGAAAGTATCCCGTACCTCTATAAGGCAACCATTCGCCCATGTATGGAGTATTGCTGTCACATCTGGGCTGGTGCATCTGCTACTAGTCTCTCGCTCCTTGACAAGGTTCAAAAGAGAGTCACAAACCTGATAGGCCCTGAACTGGCATCTAAGCTTCAGCCTCTGTCCCATCGACGAAATGTTGCACATCCCTCTGCCTTTTCTACAAGTATTTTAGTGGTGAATGCTCTGACGAACTGCAATCACTTGTGCCCCCACGACGTGAGCACCCTCGACAAACCCGACAGGCTGCTAAATCCCACCCCAACACTGTAGAGATCCCTAGATGTAAAAGATCTTTTTACTCCAATAGTTTCTTCCCCAGAACCGCTAGACTCTGGAATTCCATTCCAGGTCCCTGCTTCCCCAACAGTACTGACATGCAGAAGTTCAAGTGAACCGACATCTTGCTGCCCAAATCCCTACATAGTACCCCAGTAGTTGTTGCCCCTGATAGTAGCCCCCTACACCAAAGTGGCAATTTGCCTTGTTTGGGGTAAAAATGTACTTAAAAAAAAATTAAAAAAAAAAAAAAAAAAAAAGTCAACACCAAAGTGTACCTGGATGTGCTGAAGGGTGTGGAGATCCTTTAGATCAATCAAGTGGTTGTTGGCAGACCCTGGCTGTTGCAGTAGAACTCGGCGCTGACCCAAAATCCAAAGAGACCCAGACTTGGCTTCAGAAGGAGCTATACGACTTTGTAGCCTTCTCTTACTAACCTCTCTCCCCTGCGACCTGAATCTATTGAACTACTTCGTTTAAGCATACATCGAGAACATCACCAACATGACCTCCTACAACACCAAAGCCAGCTTGATAGCCGAGTATTTGCTAAGCTCCTGCCGGTGCTTGTGGAAAAGGTATACTCCCAGTTCCGGATCCGTATCGAGGCCGTGATTGAGTCTGAAGGTGGCTACATTTAAAAGATGTCAGCTCTACTACATAATAAAATTACCTGAATTGATTTTTTCGATAAAAGTTTTAAAATAAAGCTGTAGTGTTGTTTTCTTTAGGGCGACAAATTTATCGTTCTACTCTCTCTCTCATAATATATATATATATATATATATATATATATATATATATATATATAGTAATTTATAAAATATATATGGCGATTAAGCTACACTGAATATTCTACGTTTCATCCACTGTAGGATTCGCCTACAGTGGATGAAACGCAGAATATTCAGTGTAGCTTAATCGCCATATATATTTTATAAATTACTAACTAGCTCTACCTACGTATTGAGCACTTTTGAAGTAAATACTTAAAGTTTACGCATAAATCTATACTTTCGTATATTAAATTTGTGTGAGTAAATGAAGTAGTTATATATATATATATACATATATACATATATATATATATATATATATATATATATATATAAAACACACTAGCTGTACTCTGCCACGCGTTGCACTGGCTCAATTTGGTGTAATGGAAAAATCTAATAAAATGTGGGTGATCACTTTTCAATGTAAATTTACTTTAGAATGAGCACCCACTTTCTGCCACCTGAGAGATGGGCATTTTTCTGTGTTTCTTGGCTAAAAAGTTGTTTTTTTTTTTAATTTCTTTTGCATGGTAATAATCCCTGAACTCTGGGGCTATTTTCCATTTCACAGCCGTAACCTTCGTTTACGCTACGCACGAGCATAAATGAAGGCTGTGTAGCCAATAAACATCGGAAAAAATTCTCCCTCTCTCAGGTGGCTAGAAAGTGGGTGCTCATTTTAAGTTGAATTTACATGGAAAAGTGATCACCCGCTTTTTGAAAAAGTAATTTCTTCATATCATAAAAACTTCTTTTTTTTTTTTGCGACGGAAACAGTTTGTAGATTCGTTTTTAGCACACTGAAATCTACAAAAAAAATTTTTGTTATATATGAACGCTTTATCAAAAATAGTTTTCAATAAAAACAGCAAATGAATTTGATAGAAAAAATGGATGCTATTTTTTTTTAAATTTTTCTGTGTGTTTCTTGGCTAAAAAATTTTTTGTTTGATTTCTTTTGCATGGTAATAACCCCTGAACTCTGGGACCATTTTCCATTTCACAGACGTAGCCTTTGTTTACGCTACGCCCGAGCATAAACAAAGGCTGTTAAATATGCACTCGTATACCAAACTGCCTTGTAAAAAAACTTTTAAGCCAATAAACACGAAAATAAATGCCCCCTTCCCCAGGTGGCCAGAACGTGGGTGCTCATTTTAAGTTAAATTTAGATGGAAAAGTGATCACCCACTTTTCGAAAAAGTAATTTCTTCATATGAAAACTATTTTGATACTCCTTGGGCGTTGAGTTCCATGGCGACCCGCAGAATTATTTAATGGTCGTTCCTTTAGCCCCCCCCCCCAGTCAAGACTAACACATGCGCACGTAAAATTTTTTATTTATTTACTTACGTGGCGGAGTTGTACAACCATCAAGCCATCACCCCCATGCAAATTTCTATACTGATAGGTTTATTGAAATTTTTTCACTGGATTATTATTGATTGAACACTAATTAACCAGATTAATAAAAATAATTGAAAAAAAATCATTTCAACATTTGAAACGGGTGCTCACTTTTTAGTTAGCACGTTCTGGTAAATCAGAAACCCATTTTTTTTTATAAAAGATAAAAAGTTGTATTATGCATTGTATTCTTTGGCGGCCATCTTTTTTACGCGCGTGCGTTTGTTTATGGAGCGCACGCTCGTGCGTACTTGTTTCTGCAAAATTTCAATGCGATTTTCGTATTCAGCAGGGTCGAAAACCTAGAAAGGTCGTCATTTAAAAGAAAATTGTGGAGGTAGACCTTATCTAAAAAATACCAAATTATTAAACATTTCTCCAGCATGTTAGTGAAATTTATAATACTTAAAAAAACAAAATTTTAAACAAAAACCTCACCTTTCATGAAAACAGATAAATTATTGTAAAGAAGCACCCACAAAAAACATAAAACATAAATTAAACATAAAAACAAATTATTTAAAAAAAAAAAAAACACCCTTAAACTCACTTTTAACTAATTAAGTAAAAAAAAAATTAAAAAACTCAAAACATTATTTTCATAAAAACAATTAAAAAAAAAGTCATGTTCATTTTTTCTTTGAGAAACAAAAATATTTCTGACTTACAAATGTGGTAGAGGCTCATATTATTTTATCTTTCTATGGTTTTGATATACCCGCGTTTTTATTGGTTACAAAATGGGTGACTGATTTATCAGAACGTTGTAACTAAAAAGTGAGCACCACTTTCAAATGTCGAAATAATGATTTTTTTTCAATTTTTTTTTTTCATAATCTGGTTAATTAGTGTCCATTCAATAATAATCTAGTGAAAAAATTTCAAAAAACCTATAAGTGTAGAAATTACGCATGGAGGTGATGGTTGTATAACTCTGCCAGTTATGTTGCCTTTCGCACTTTTACAAACATTATTTACGTTGGCTTAACTCTTTTCATAAATAATAATAAAAAAAAGTAACTAAAACATTTATTGATAATTTGTCACGTGTACAAACATTTATTTAGTTATTTATTTATTTACGTTGGCTTAACTCTTTTCATGAATAAAAAAAAGAATTATAAAAGGAAAAAGTTAAACATTTATTAATAATTTCTCATGTACTTACGTTGGCTTAACTCTTTTCATAAAGGCCAGAGGTATAGTTGGCCGAAACGTCGTGAAACAGCAACTAATAAAAATGAGAATAATAGTCCGCAATAAATAAAAATTGTGCTAATGCAGAGAGTGATCCGAGCTATTTTTAAATCGTATTTCCACGTTTAATTAAAGTTTTATGATGTTTTTTTTATTCAATTGTAAGGTTAAAGTACAGAATAGGTACAAAACACCCTCCCCTCTCCATGTTAAGAATAGCTTTTTAAATAATGACATTATTATTTCAGCACGGACCACTCTCTGCATGAGTACCATAAAATTAATATAAATAATACTCATCTCAATAAGTGAAAGGCTCATTCCTACCAGAAATGAAATGGCGGACAGTCTCACAGTTACGAAAAAATATTTTTATTTTATTTAATATTTTTATAATTCGCAATGTTAAATTATTTAAATAACATGCAAACATTCCTTGAGTTTACAGATAGATTTTCTGAAAATTTCAATTAAATTGGTAATGTAGAAATGTTTTATCGACTTTCAACGAATCAAGAATTATATATATATATATATATATATATATATATATATATATATATATATATATATATGAACAAATGATTAATAAAACATGTTAAAAGACATCTTGAAAAAGAGTTAAAAACATATTTAATTTTAAAAAAGGAAGCACAAGATAAATGGATAGTCCTTAATCCGCGAAGTTTCGAAGAAATACTCTCCTTCTCATCAGAGGGCAAGAATTAGCAAAATGCAGGATCGGATTTTGCATATAAAAGTATTTAATGGGACTACAAGTAAGTCACAGATCTTACTTGGTTAAAAAAAGGGTGAGGTAAGGGGAACAGGAGGCAAAAGAAAAATAATAAAAAGATTTCACATGAATGGATAGTTCGGTGAAGGGTAAAAATCCAAAAATGGTAAAATCCAAAACGGTCGAATTTAAAATTTCAATCCAATGGGTAAATTCCAAATGGTCCAAAATCATCCAAAAGGCAGAGTTCCTTGGAAAAAAAATTTGAATTCCAAATCATTAAAAGAAAAGCACTATGGATAATATTTAAAACATGTCTGTCAAGGCTGGATGAATTAAAAAAATTAAGGCTTAAAAAAACCCGAAAAACGGTGACAGTTTAAATTTGAAAAGCAAGGTCAAACTGACCCAGACAAAAAGCGCGAAAGTTAGCGTTAATAATTAGGTCAGCTTAGATATGCACGTGAAAGTCCCAGAATTAAATTAAGAAAACTGATCAGAAGAACAAATAAATGGCCAAGTTTAAGAAATGGGGCGTCTGTTTATATATATATATATATATATATATATATATATATATATATATATATATATATATATATATATATATATATAAAGTGAAAGTAAATAAATAAAAAAATAATAAATAAATAAATAACAAATAGAAAATTATATATATACAGTCACATACATATATACATATACACATATACATACATACATACAGACACACAAATGCACACATACATGTATATACATACACACACGCATATAAATATATATACATATATGAATACATATACAATAACACACACACATATATATACATATATATACAAACACACACGCATGCATAAACATATACACATATCCAAAAACATATACAAGTTAAACAAAAACATACATACTTACATATAAAATAAGGGGAGGGAGAGGTCGGTATCTGCAAACTCCGGAATAAGGCAAATAAATGAATATTATAAGCTCTATTTCCTTTTCGGTTTTATTGAGCTTTTTACATCTGGCTGAGTTTATTTTACTTGTAAATATTAACTCTTTAATATTTATAATATATTTTAAGTTTACCATTTTGATTACCTTAGTAAACTTATTGTAACTTTTATTATATATATATATATATATATATATATATATATATATATATATATATATATATATATATATATATATATATATATATATATATTATATTATATCAATGAAGGTGAATATGCATAGCATCGTATTTTTATTTGCTTCAGTTTGTGTCTATCCGATACACTTCTGCATTGTATTGCCTTCCATTAATTTAAATTTCCTTTATATACACACTAGCCGTTCAGCCCAGCTTTGTTCAGGCCCTATATACTGTCCATAAATGTATGTGCATATGTAGATATATATATATATATATATATATATATTAACAAGTTTGACTTATTCTAGGTAACCTTAAATTTCAAGTGTTTAGACCAAAAATTGGCGGAGAAGTTTGGTAGAGTCTGCAAAGGTCAACTCTTTCAACTTTGACCTCTTACCACCCAACTTTTCGCCCAAACACTGATTAAAAAGCTTGCTGCATGTCTGAACACCCTTTATATAAAATTTCAAATGTTTGGACCCAAAATTGGCAGAATAGTTTGCAAGAGACCGCAAAGGTCAAATCTTTTGAACTTTGACCCCTTGGTAGCCAAATTTTCGGACAAAAACCAATTAAAAATCTTGTCCTATGTCTGAATACACTTTATGTAAAATTTCAAATGTTTAGACCAAAAAATGGCTGAGAGGTCAAAATTTTTTTAACTTTGACCCCAATTTTGATCCCTTAGCATTTATTGTTTTGGGCTCAAATAACATGAAAAGGTTTGATCCATGTCCAAGGAATCTACATCTTAAATTTCAAGTGTTTAGACCGAAAATTGACGAGGAGTTTGATAGAGGTCAAATCGTTGAACTTTAACCCTTTGACAGCCAAATTTCTGTCCGAAAACCGATTAAAAAGATTTTCCAAATCTCAATACCCCTTATGTCAAATCTCGAGTCTGTCGACTGAAAATTGACAGTAATTTTGAAGGGAAATGTACACACACAGACAGACACACACAGACAATTTCACTTTTATGTATATACTAGCGGGGGGTACCCGGCAATGCCTGGGTGTCTTGAGGTAAATCAAAACTCGGGGGGGGGTTAAATAATAAAAAAAAGTGTTTTGGTAGGTGAGTATGAGAATCGAACCCGTACCCTTGAGTTGGAAATTAATGTGTGAAAAAAAAAAAAACGTGCTACGTTAACCATTGAGCCACGGCGACAGACAACATTAAGCAGGTTTGAAATTATTTATTTAACTATAAAAACAGGCGTGCGCAATAAAAGTTAACTCTGCTGCTTCCATTTGACCGAATTAAGAAGGTCAAATAGAGTCACGCTGTACGTTTTTCCCGGCGCAATGCCGAGAACGTCCGTTTGAGTTTAGTTTCAGTTTATTTATACTAAAAAGCCCAATCAACACGCGAGAAGCCAAAATAGCAATAATTTTGTAAAAGTCGACGTAAATAAATCTATAAACTACATGCGTTCCCAAATCCTACATATTATTATCTAGAACCTATATACACAGTTTTAAGCGATAGTAACGATCCCGGGAGCGTGTGCGAGAAAAGCTTTTTGAAGACATACACGAAATAGTCACACACATTTTGCCTTTTATATATATAGAAGATAGAAGACTAGCATTTCAGCCCGGCGTTGCCCTGGTGTTTGGATATGTATGTTGAGCAAAACAAAAAAAAAAAGTGGTGGTAGGAAGGCAGGCTCAAACCCGTACCATGAAGGAAGAAAAGAGCAGGGGAAAAAACCTGATGTCTTTGCGGTTACGACCACTGCCAAACCGGAAGTGACATTTTTTAAATTAAAGGTAGATGATCAAAAGTAGAGGATGACTTTAAAAAATATCTGAGAAAAAGCGACCTCCTCCCTGTAGAATTGAAAGTGAAGATATTAATGTTTTTAGCCAATTTTTAAATATGTGATGTCTGAAAGGTCGGACTTTAAAACGATACTGATCTTGGTAAAATCCGTCGCCTCTGACAAAAGTTTAGGCAGACATGCAAACATACATATATACATTTATATATTGGTAACTAAAAATTTTCAACCCAAACAGATTAAAAAGCTTGCCCTATCTCTGAATACACTTTATGTAAAATTTCAAATGTTTAGATCAGAAATTGTCTGAGTAATTTGGTAGAGACCGCAGAGGTCAATTTTTTTTAACTTTGACCCCTTAAAATTTATTGTTTTGGGCTCAAATCAAGTTATTAAGTTAGATCCATGTCCAATGAACCTATATCTAAAATTTCAAGTGTTTAGACCCAAAATTGTCAGATGAGTTTGGTAGAGTTCTCAAAGGTCAAATCGTTGAACTTTGACCCCTTAACAGCCAAATTTCTGGCCGAAAACCGATCCCAAAGATTTTTCCAAATCTCAGTACCCTGTATATCAAATTTCGAGTCTGTAGACTTAAAATTGAGAGAGTTATTGCATAGGGAAATGTACACACACACACACACACGTTCACGTTTATAGATATACTACCATGGATGCCCGGCATTGCCCGCGTATTTGGAGATGTATGTTGAGCAAAAAAAAAAAAAGTGATTAATTTTTTTTAACTTTGACCCCTATCAAACTCCCTTAAAATATATTGTTTTTGGCTCAAATTAAGTTAATAAGTTAGATCCATGTCCAAGGAACCTATATCTAAAATTTCAAGTGTTTAGATCAAAAATTGTCGGAGGATTTGGTAGAGTTCTCAAAAGTCAAATCGTTGAACTTTGTCCCCTTAATCGCCAAATTTCTGGCCGAAAACCGATCACATCGATTTTCTTAAATCTCAGTACCCTGCATGTCAAGTTTCGAGTCTGTAGACTAAAAATTAAGAGTTATTGCGTAGGGAAAATGTACACACACAATCACACAGATACGCAGATACACACATTGACAGACAGACACTTTCACTTTTATAGATATATAAACTAGCATGGGTGCCCGGCGTTGCCCGGGTATTTGGAGGTGTATGTTGAGCAAAAAAAAAAAAACGTGGTTAATTTTTTTAACTTTGACCCCTTAATCCCCAAATTTCTGTCCGAGAACCGATCACATCGATTTTTCCAACTTTCAGTAACCTGTATATCAAATTTCGAGCCTGTAAACTTAAAATTGACAGCATTATGGCGTAGGGAAATGTAGACACACAGATACACAGATACACACACAGACAGACAGACACTTTCACTTCTATAGATATATAGACTAGCATTTCAACCCGGCGTTGCCCGGGTGTTTGGAGGTGTATGCTGAGGAAAAGAAAAAAAACAAAAAAACCATAGTCAATTTTTTTAACTTTGACCTCTATTATGACCCTTCACCATTTATTGTTTTGATCTCAAATCAAGTTATTAACTTAGATCCATGTCAAAGGAACCTGTATCTAAAATTTCAAGTGTTTAGACCCAAAATTGTCGGAGGAGTTTGGTAGAGTTCTCAAAAGTCAAATCGTTGAACTTTGACCCCTTAACAGCCAAATTTTTGGCCGAAAACCGATCAGAAAGATTTTCCCAAATCTCAGTACCCTGTATATCAAATTTCGTGTCTGTAGACTGAAAATTTACAGAGTTATTGCGTAAGAAAATGTACACAGACACACAGACACTTTCACTTTTATATATATATATATATATATATATATATATATATATATATATATATATATATATATATATATAGACTAGCATTTCAGCCCGGCGTTGCCCGGGTGTTTGGATGTGTATGTTGAGCAAAAAAAAAAAAAAAAAAAAAAGTGGTAGTAGGAAGGCAGGCTCAAACCTGTAATGCAAAGGAGGAAAAGAACGGGGTAAAACCTAACGTTTATGCTGTTACGACCACCGCCAAACCGAAAGCGACATTTTTTAAATTTAAGGCTAGACAATCTAAAGGAGAGGATAACTTAAAAAAATATCGGCGAAAAAAGTGACCCCCCCCTGTAGAAAAGTGCCTCGTTGAAAGTGAAGATATTAATGTTTTTAGCCAATTTTTCGATATTTGTTGTATGAAAGGTCGAACTTTAAAACGATGCTGATCTTGGTAAAATTCGTCGCCTCTATTGAAAGTTTAAGGCAGACATGCAAATATACATATATACATTTATATATTGGTAACTAAAAATTTTCGACCCAAACTGATGAAAAAGCTTGCCCTATCTCTGAATACCCTTTATGTCAAATTTGAAATATTTAGACCAGAAATTGTCTGAGTAATTTGGAAGAGACCGCAGAGGTCAATTTTTTTTAACTTTGACCCCTATTATGACCTCTTAAAATTTATTATTTTGGGCTCAAATCAAGTTATTAACTTAGATTCATGTCCAAGAAACTTATATCTAAAATTTCAAGTGTTTAGACCCAAAATTGTCGGAGGAGTTTGGTAGAGTTCTCAAAGGTCAAATCGTTGAACTTTGACCCCTTAACAGCCAAATTTCTGACTGAAAACCGATCACAAAGATTTTCTAAGATCTCAGTACCCTGTATATCAAATTTCGCGTCTGTAGACTGAAAATTAATAGAGTTATTGCGTAGGAAAATGTACACAGACACACAGACACTTTCACTTATATATATATATATATATATATATATATATATATATATATATATGCATTTTTCCAAGTAATGTAAGTTCATTTTAAATAGAGTAATGTGTGACACAAAAGAAATGTAAGCGATAGTCACGTCTTTTGCTATGCTATGACCCATGCTAACAATGTTAGCATGACGAAAATTGATAAAAAAAAAAGTGAAAAACGAAATGTTTATTATATACAAATTTACTTAAATGTGAAAGATTTTGCGTAAGTGAATTGTTTGTGTTTGAAAAGTGAATCGATCTTTTGTTGTCGAGAGGATAAAAAAGCATTAGAATTGTGTACCTCCTCTTGTGCAATAATGACATTTCATTCCACCTTCTGACCTTGTGTCAAATCTTCCCACGGTGCAAGAGAAGTATATTGCACTGTTAGAAGTATATATTTTTGCTTTCTGTCAGTCTGAAGAAACCTGTTAATATGTGTATAAGTTCAGTAGGCATTGTAAACTGTGTGTATGTATGTCTGACTTTTGTCACACATATATACACACAGTTTACAATGTATGTGTGAAGAAGTTGGTAGTAGTCACTGCTTCTAGGAGGGGGAAGAGTAATAATGTGTGAGTTTGAAATTCTCTCCTTTTATAACCAGTTATCGGATCATGGAAAGAAATTTGTTTTGCATATGTGGACGTAGTAAACAGCAACTCGAATAATCGTTATTTTGACAATTTTGTCCATTTCCCACTTGGAATTTCATATTATATGAAAAATGTGATCACTCTTAGAGTTTATTTTGTGGATGTACTTTTTTTTTTTTTTCGATAAGTTCTCAATAAATATATAGGATTGAGTGACATATTAATCTTTATATATATATATATATATATATATATATATATAACTACTTAGTTTACTCACATAAAATTAATATTTAATATACGAAAGTATAGATTTATGCATAAACTTTAAGTATTTATTTCAAAAGTGCTCAATACGAAGGTAGAGCCAGTTAGTAAGTTATAAAATGTATATGACGATTAAGCTACACTGAATATTCCGCGTTTCATCCACTCTAGGATTCTTCAGGCTTTTTAGAGTTTATCAGAGCTTCACATGTAGTCACTGGAATGCTCTTCTACTCTTCAATTACAACATCGCGGAGCTTGCTGATATTTGAGACTTTGCGCACCTCTACCTTCTGCTTGAGGATACCCCAAAGATGTTCTATTGGGTTCAATTCTGGAGACCTGCTTGGTCAGTCCATCACCTTTATCCTCAACCTCTTCAGTAAAGTAGTCGTTGTCTTGGATGTGTGTTTTGAGGCATTGTTATGCTGGAACACTGCTCTGCGGCCCAGTTTCTGGAGGGAGGGTACCATGCTCTGCTGCAGTATTTGGCAGTACATATTGGAGTTCATGTTTCCCTTAATGAAATGTAACTCTCCAATACCTGAAGCATTCATGCAGCCCCAGACCATCATATTCCCACCATCATGCTTAACTGTAGGCATGACGCACTTATCTTTGTACTCCTCAAATTGGTGTGCATGGCTTTCATCCCAGGAGGAAGCCTCTTCTGAAAGCAATACACAAGAAAGCCCACAAACAATTTGCTGAAGACATGTCAACAAAGCCCATAGATTAATGGAACCATGTCCTATGGTCTGATGAGACGAAATTTAATTTGTTTGATTCTGATGGCCTTAAGCATGTGTGGCAGCAACCAGGTGAGGAGTACAAAGATAAGCAAATATACGCATCTCAGAGACAATTTTATCAAGGAGGTCATTTATGAATATTAGGAATAATAAAGGTCTAAGGATATACCTCTGAGGTACACCTACATTTATATCATATTATTTGAATGTACGACCGTCGAGGACAACCTGGATTCTTTTCTTATTTAAGAAGGATTTAATTACATTAAGTATTCGTCTAATGATACCATATGATCTGGTTTTCCTGAGTAGACCATTGTGCCATACCCTGTCAAAATCCTTAGATATGTCTAGGGCTACGTTTCTACCTTCCCCTGCTTTGTCCAGTGTATGGTATATACGTTCAGAGATTACAGTTAGGATATCTGCTGTAGAACAGGCTTGCTTAAATCCATATTGTTGGTCGGTCAGAAGTTTAGCAGCTGTAACGTGATGGATGAGAGCTTGGTTAATTAAGGATTCAAATATTTTGGTGAAAAGCAGGAGGAGGCTAATGGGGTGATAATTTAATGGGTCAGTTCTTTCACCAGAATTCTTGTAAAACCACAGAAGCAGTTTTCCAGCAGTCAGGAGAGCAAGATTCGTTAAGGCATTTGTTCTGGAGAGGATTGGAGCGGTCTCAGCGGAACATTTTTTGATAGCACAGCTGGGATGAGATCGAGTCCACATGTTTTTGAGGTGTCTAGGTTTTTTATGATATCATGCATCTGAGAAGAGGTAATTTTCAGATTATCGAGTGCAATTGCTTTTTTATTTAACATTTTTTATTATTAGAGAATCAGTAATATGCAAATATTTATCGAATTTCATAATGCATTCGTTTAAACTGAATGCGGTTAACCCAAAACGTATAATTATCAAACAACAAGAATTACAGAACAGAAATTCCAGAATTATTTAATCTAGCGAAACGGTAACAACCTGTTCCCTATATAAACAAATGATTCCGTGTTGAAGGGTGGCATGTTAGTATAAATTTTATAGAGAAGGAACATAGTTGCTACTCTCTATTTTGAAGACGTTTTTGGGAGAAGCAGAAATCTTGGAATAAATGTAATAATTTTGTAACAATTAAAAATGTGAAAATATTTTTATCAGAATTTTTAAATATATATATATATATATATATATATATATGTATGTATATATATATATATATATATATATATATATATATATATATATGTAAATTATCGAATAATATCTATACATAGATACAAAGAAATTAAGATCCAAATTGAATGAGAACGAAATGAGAAAATTATAAATTATAAGTGCTTGCATGTAATAATTAAAATGGAATTTGAGTGACACTAAGCCTGCACCCTTTCAGGTGGGAGTCTGGATGATGCTCTGTTTCCTCAGTCTTTCCATCCTCCTAGATGTTTCATGACTATTTTAAGTACTACTGACTGATGTTGGTTTCACCACGTTTGGTGGAAGGGTCAGATTATCGGATTTTCTTACATATTTACTCTAGTATATACAGCATACTCACGTTCACACGTCGATTCTCATGAGATCACCAAAGTTAAGTAACGTCCACCCTGATCAGCACCAGAAAAACAAAAGAGTTTAAGAAATATTCTTACAGTTTGAAGGTACAATTAGTTTGTATTTAAGTTGTATGGAAGTGGACCACAGGAATTTTGGTTAGTCATATAGACGATTTAGCCTTCTGTGGTATTTTCTTTTCAAGAACTGATCATAAAATGTTTAAAAGAATATTTGAGTTCAAAATACACGAAAATGAATCATTTAAATACATGGGATTAAAAAATTGTGCAAACTATAGAAATTGTTACGAGCATTTGATACATATCTACTTAAAAAAAGATAATAAAAATAAAAGGGAGCTAATAAAGGGAGCTGCAGAGTGAATTATGAATTATCTCCCTTGAAGAATTCCGATTATAAGTTATTTCTCTTTAATCGTTTCTGGGTATTCAAGGTACGGTTTAATCAGAGTAGAGATCTTCACTGACAGGACGAAAATAGCTGCGTTGATAATAGACGAGAGACACAAGGAAGTCAAACACTTGAACAAGCCTAAACATATTTCACTGGACTTTGCTATAAAACCCATATAAAACTTAAATAGTTAAGATTAGTCTCCATTACATTAACAGACACAACAATTTATATAAAATAATTATAAGGAGATAAATTCTTTGTATGAATAATGATAAATTTATCAAGAGCAGGGGTGCCCATTATGTCGATTACAGAGACATTGTGGGTAGATCGCATGGTATCGAAAAAAAAAAAAAAAACGTTGGCAAACTTCCAGAAACTCACGGCAGATCTGGAGACACAAGTCATGTGCACAGCTTGACAGTACACGCTGCATAAAGAAAATTGGCAATCGTCTGTTAAAGTTCAACGCTTTTTAAGACTTTGCTTTCAAGACCTTGTGTAACTCGATCCAATCGCTATATTCATGTGCTATCCTTTCCAGGAAGATCCTGAGGTGGTTTCACTCACATCGAAAATTGTAGCACCGTTTCACTTTAACTCCTCTGGGGCAGAGGATGAGATTCTCACAGCTGATGCAGAACTCATGGGCAATTCTGACACTTTTGCTCACAGAGGACAAGCACCCCAACATCAGGAAATGTGCTATTATTTATCCGAGTCAGAATTTTCCCACATGAAGATCATTAAGTCCAAATACAGCTTCACCATGACTGATGAGCATCTGGAGGTCAGCTTTAAGCTGGTTATTAGCAGCTACTCTCCACACTATGCATCCCTGACTGATTCTATCTAATGCAAGTCATCAGTGTAAGGTAATGACAAAAAATGTACAGAGGTGCACTGTACAATATAGGTCCATACAGTGTTGCAACTTACACCTGCATATACTGTACATGCAGAAATAATTTACAATATATTTATAAATAATGTGTTTTGCATTTTTAGTAGGTGGTAGATCATTTAGACTTAGTCATGTCATAAGTAGCTCTCATGCTGAAAAAGTGTGTGAACCCCTGATCTAGAGTGTTTATATATACTAGTTTATATATACTTGTCTGTATTTTTGTTTCATTTAACTTCAGTCAAAGTTCTCAAAAATCAATGGGCCCACTTTCTGTGGCTAACACTTGATCTCTGTATGAGGTGCATGGATATTTGAATGTTTCAATAGAGTCCTCATTGTATAAGCCATTGTAAGGTAACCAAACCATACCAAGGGGATTTTATTTGGGCTTCAAATACTTTGTTATTTGAATATTTAATCAAGATTTATTTGTAGATGGAAGTATCCTCATGCCAGACTGTCCTGACAAAGCCCTGTACAGAAAGACCTGAGACATACGTCTAGTAGGAATTCAAGTATATCTGTGTAATAACATGTAACATGGAATGTAAATGTGGAAGAATAAATTTTCGTATTGACTGACTTGGCTCCAAAGTGTCTGGTATGGTTTAGAGCGTTTTCAACAGTTCTGGTGGGTCACAGGAAAGCCAAAGCCCCACGGTGTAGACTGTAGGCATGACGCACTTATCTTTGTACTCCTCAAATTGGTGTGCATGGCTTTCATCCCAGGAGGAAGCCTCTTCTGAAAGCAATACACAAGAAAGCCCACAAACAATTTGCTGAAGACATGTCAACAAAGCCCATAGATTAATGGAACCATGTCCTATGGTCTGATGAGACGAAATTTAATTTGTTTGATTCTGAGTAGCTGTGTCATGAATTACATGTATGTGAAGTGGATGCTTGGGTCATAGTGAGAAACCACTGCGTTGAGCTTTTATTTATACCTGTGACCTAATTAAATGTGGTTCAGAAATAAGCACTTTTATGTTTACTAAGAATCAGTATTCAAGAATTCTGGCGAAAGAACTGACCCATTAAATTATCGCCCTATTAGCCTCCTCCCACTTTTTGCCAAAATATTTGAGACCTTAATTAACCATGTTCTAGTCCATCACCTTACAGATGCTAAACTTCTGACCGACCGTCAATATGGATTTAGACAAGCCCGTTCCACGGCAGACATCCTCACTGTAATCTCTGAACGCATATACCATTCACTGGACAAAGCGGGAGAGGGAAGAGCGGTAGCTCTAGATATATCTAAGGCTTTTGACAGGGTATGGCATGAGGGTCTCCTCAGGAAGATTAGATCTTACGGTATCACTGGTAGAATACTTAACATAATTAAATCCTTCTTAGATAAGCCGTTCTACAAGTACTATAATGGTGAATGCCCTGAAGAACTGCAAGCACTTGTGCCCCCACGACGTGAACACCCTCGACAGACCCGACAAGCTGCAAAATCCCACCCCCACACTGTAGAGATTCCTAGATGTAAAAGATCCTTCTACTCCAGTAGTTTCTTCCCCAGAACTGCTAGACTTTGGAATTCCATTCTGGGTCACTGCTTCCCCAACTGTACTGACATGCATAAGTTCAAGTGCAACGTGAACCAACATCTCGCTGCCCTAATCCCTACATAGTACCCCAGTAGATGTTTCCCCTGATAGTAGCCCCCTACACCAAAGTGGCAATGTGCCTTGTTTGGGGTGAAAATGTAATAAAAAAAAAAAATTAAAAAAAAAAATCATCTTGATGTGGTGGATAGTATATATTTTTATTATAAAAACTCCATGTTAAACCGGAAATAATATGTTGGACCATATGCATGCAAACAAACTTTCATTGAATACCTATCAGCCTTGGAAGTGTTAACTTCTCTGTGGCTGTGGTTACTACTACTACTACTACTACTACTACTACTATTTTGTACTCACTAGAAATTCTCACACAGATCATTGTCAAAGATTACTCACTAACATCAACCGGTGGTGTTCCCTGGAATATGGGTGACAGCAAGTCTCTTCAGATTTCCAGTACTTTCTACCTCTTTCGATAACCATTGCAAATGATTTTACATTATTGCAACAGCCGTTTACCATTGATTTCTCGCTAGCAACAACCATTGGTCTTCACTGGAATTTGGGTGGCAACTAGCATCCCTATCTCTTTACACTTATCCGGTTGGAGATCTGGACAGTGTTTTCCTTTCTTGGTCGTTCCATCCTCCTTGACCCTCACGACTATTTTGTGTAGTATCAGCCAGGGCTGATGCTATTTGTTTTTTTGGGGGGTGAGGTGGGGGGCAGTTTATAAGATTTCTTGCACTTCCAGTTTCTTTGGTTTCATGTGGCGTTTCTTCCGTGTTTTTGTTTTACTTCTGCTGCAGTTCCTAAGTGACTGGTTAGTATTTGTATTTTGTGTGGATTAGTTTCCGCATTTGAGGAATTTCCTTAAGATTTCAGTTGTTTCATGTATAATTTCAATCTTCCCCTTGATTCCAATTTCTCCAAGTCCCCCCCCCCCGTTTTTTTTAAAAACTGTTCATAGTGCACCTACAATTATTGGTATTATATTGACTTTCTTCATGTTCCATATATCTTTCAGTTCTCTGGCAAATTCCGCATATTTGCTTCATTTTCCATCTCTTTGATCTTAATTCTAAAGTCTGATGGAATGGTAAAATCCATAATTTGGTTGTTTCTTTTCTTATTATTAATCATTATGACATCCGGTCTTTTTGCTTGGATCAGTTTATCTGTGTATGCTATATTCCAAAGGATTCTGTAGTTTTCGTTTTCCAGTACTGTTTCCAGTTATTATTATTATTATTATTATTATTATTATAATAATAATAATAATAATAATAATAATAATAATAATAATAATAATAATTAATATTATTATTAATGCCTTCTTACTTTTTTTTTCAACTTCTATCTCTTTTAACGTATTGTCATATCACTTTTCCAATGTTTTCGTCCATTTTGTTTTAATAGAATCCTCCATTTTTTTTTTAATTCATTCACAAAAAAGAGATAGTAGCCATTTTGAATTTTTATTGGTAGAACTGAAATCGGCTAAAAAAGGAAACACTTAAATGAAACAAAAGCACTTTATATATATTTATAGAAAAAAAAAATAGTTTTCGATTATTTTTATAAAAAAAGCATAGATAAACGAGAAGAGTTTAGTTATTAGGTTCAATTTTACCATCAATCTGCTTCTATTATCCTTCAAAAGCCGGATATAAAACTTTACTTTGTAGGAAGATAAAAGCAGCTTTTTCGATAATATATGAATCAATCCCCCCTCACGCACACACACACACACACACACACACACACACACACACACACACACACACACACACACACACACACACACATATGATTTGTAGAGTAAATGATGCTTTTTAAAGGATACCTTGTTTATGGAGGTAACGTCTGTATAATAATCTATATATCTATAAAAGTGAGAACGTGTGTGTGTGAGGACACTTCTCAACCTATATACTCAATGGATTTTTGACCTACAGATTTGAAATTTGGTATATAGGACATTCAGACATGTGGAATTTTTTTTTAATCGGATTTCATCCGCAAAAATGTGCTGCTAAGAGGTCAACATTGAAAAATTGGTACGTGCGTGTCGTCAGATTTTTTTCTGTGTGCTGTTTCACGAATGTGTGAATTGTTCACATAACAGATTCATTATATTAAAAATAAGTAGGCTTGAAAACAGTTTTTGAAGATTGTGTCAAGCTCGACTAATGGTTATCGTACTTGATTCACTGTCTTTAGGTTTTAGTTTCGATCTCAGCCAAAGTATTTTCTTTTTTTTTACTTACAGGAAGTGACCTGTTTAAAAAAAAATAGCATTATACTCCCATGCACATGTCACAGTTTCTGTATGAATTAAAATATAATATTTATGCATATTTTACAGCCAGGCAACGTCGGGCGGCCTGTTTATATATATATATTTTTTTTTTTGATTCATCCAGCCTTGACAGACGTGTTTTTAAATATTCTCTCCAGCACTTTTCTTTTAATGATTTGGAATTCATTCTATTTGCGCTTTTTCCCAAGGAACTCTGCCTTTTGGATTATTTTGAACCATTTGGAATTTACCCATTGGATTGAAATTTTAAATTCGACCGTTTTGGATTTTACCATTTTTGGATTTTTACCCTTCACCGGACTGTCCATTCATGTGAAATCTTTTTATTATTTTTCTTTTGCCTCCTGCTCCCCTTACCTCACCCTTTTTTTAACCAAGTAAGATCTGTGACTTACTTGTAGTTTCATTAAATACTTTTATATGCAAAATCCGATCCTGCATTTTGCTAATTCCTGCCCTCTGATGAGAAGGAGAGTATTTCTTCGAAACTCCGTGGATTAAGGAGTATCCACTTATCTTGTGTTTCCTTTTTTAAAATTAAATATGTTTTTAACTCTTTTTCAAGATGTCTTTTAACATGTTTTATTAATCATTTGTTCATATATATATATATATATATATATATATATATATATATATATATATATATACGTGCTAGTGCTGCCTTTAGACGTCTCAGAACTCCTGTGTGAGAACATAGAGGAATTCAGCTGCAGACCAAACTCAGAATATACTGAACTGTGATTCTTACCATCCTTATGTATGCTTTTGAAACTTGGACTGTATATACCAGACATGCCAAGAAACTGAACCATTTCTATATGATCTTTCTCTGTAGATTGTTAAAAATCAAGTGGCAAGACAAGATATCAGACACAGAGGTTCAAGCCCAGTCAAACCTTCCGTCAGTACACACCATGTTACAGCAGTGCCAGGTTCGTTGGGCAAATCATATATCCCGTATGCTTGGTCAAGGCTTCCAAAACAGCTCCTTTACGATGAACTGTCCAAAGAAAAAAAAACCCGCAGGCGGACTGCAGAAACGGTTCAAGGATAATATAACAATTCGGTTTGTATTCTAACTCATGGGAAAAACTAACCCAAGACAGATGTTCTTGGCGTGCCGCAACTCACAAAGGGGCTACAATTGCTGAATCTGCACGCAATGAAGAATGCAAGCGAAAACGTGACATTAAAAAAGACAACATCTCTAATACAGAATTATCCCTCAGGTGTCCAATATGTGGGAAATACTTCAGAGCTCGAATTGTTCTAACAAGCCATCTTCGAACCCACAGAACAAGTGCATGATCATGGTCATCTTCCCAAGGAATGGACAAACATATATATAATATATAATATATATATATATATATATATATATATATATATATATATATATATATAATTATTTTTTTTTACTATAATAATTAAATACCTACAGACACTAGTGTTTCATCCTTTCGGGATTCTTCAGTGCAGGGTGTCACGATTACTACCAGTCGAACGATTCGAACCCCGCGACACGAGACATCTCTGGCTCGATTAGCGGAGGCCGTATCCATTCGGCTACCATTAATCATGTGAAATAGCGTTGAATTTTAAACATTTTTAATTTAAATGTTCATTACGTCAGACAGACAGTGATCAAATTGTTATACGATGATCTACGCATAAGAGCTAAATTGACCGACTTTTTAATTCAACAGAAAGTGCTCAACGATAAGAAACGTATTTCTTAAAGGGGCTGTCATAATTATTTTTTTTTACTATAATAATTAAATACCTACAGACACTAGTGTTTCATCCTTTCGGGATTCTTCAGTGCAGGGTGTCACGATTACTACCAGTCGAACGATTCGAACCCCGCGAGACGAGACATCTCTGGCTCGATTAGCGGAGGCCGTATCCATTCGGCTACCATTAATCATGTGAAATAGCGTTGAATTTTAAACATTTTTAATTTAAATATATATATATATATATATATATATATATATATATATTTAAATATATATATATATATATATATATATATATATATATATAAGAAAATTAAAACTGTAAGTTGAAATTTACAATCAAAATTTATTTCACTGAATACTCAAAAAGACAATTTACAAACTCCTTATTCCACATAATTCCAAATAATGTTATTCTTGCTATTCTTTTCATCAGAGGACAGAAAGAAATCAGCAAATTATATTTGTAGCAATAGTTTCTTTAAATACTTTACAAGCAAAATTTTTTCATGCATTTTGCTAACTCTCCTCCCTCTGAGAGAAGGAAAGTATTTCTTTGAAACTATTAAGGATTTTCACCTCTATTTGTGTTTCCTTTTCGAATAATATGTGTTTAACTCTTACTAAAGAGTTTCTCAACATACTTTAATAAACCTATGTACTTATATACAGTATATCACAAAAGTGACTACACCCCTCACATTTCTGAAGATATTTAAGTATATCTCTTCACGGGACAACACTGAAAAATGACACTTTGATACGATACAAAGTAGTCTGTGTGCAGCTTATATGACAGAATTAATTTATTTTCCCTTCAAAATAACCCAACATATAACCATTAAAAGATGAACTCCTGCCAAGAAAAGTGAGTGCACCCCTTAGGGAAAGTTTTTACTATTAACATACACCATGTCAACTGTCAATATTTTGTGTGGCCACCATCATTATCCAGAACTGCATTTACTCCTCTGAGTATGAAATTTACCAAAGTTTGACAAGTAGCCACTAGAATGCTCTTCCACTCTTCCGATGTCACAGAGCTGGCAGATATTTGAAACTTTGCACACCCCCACCTTCCGCTTGAGGATCCTCAAAGATGTTCTATTGGGCTCAAGTCTGGAGATATGCTTGCCTAATCCATCATCTTTACTCTTAGCCTCTTCAATAAAGCAGTTTTTGTCTAGGAGGTGTGTCTGGGGTCATTGTCATGTTGAAACACTGCCCTGCAATTCAGTGAAATATAACTCTCCAACACCTGCAGCACTCATCCAGCCCCAGACTATGACATTCCCACCACCATGCTAGACTGTAACATGATACACTTATCTTTGTACTTCTCACCTGGTCTCCACCACAATGCTTTAATGCATATCATTACACATGGTTCCAGTAATCCAGTAATCCATGTGCTTTATTGACATGTCTTCAGCAAACTGTTTGTGGGGTTTCTTATGGATCATCTTCAGAAAAGGCTTTATTCTGGAGTGGCAACCATGCACACCAATATACTTCAGTGTATGGTCTGAGCACTAACAGACTGATCCCTTAACTCTTCAGTTTTCTGCAGCAATGCTAACAGTACTCCTACGCTGATCTTTCAAAGCGTTTGAATTTGAGGCTCAGTACATGCGCTCAGCTTCTTTGAATGGCCTACCCGAGCTGTGTTCTGCGTGGTCCCTGCTCTTTTAAAATGCTAAATGATCTTAGCCACTGTGCTGCAACTCAGTTTAAGGATGTTGGCCATCTTTGTGTCATGCAACAATACATCTTTTCAGATTCTCAGAGAATTCTTTGCCATGTGGATCCATGTTGGAAATTTCAGTGACCAGTATGAGAGAGTGTGAGAGCTGCACTACAAATTTGAACAAACCTGCTCCTTATGCACACATGGGCCTAGTAACACTAATAAGTGACATATGAGGGGCGTGCAATAAGTAATGCCCCTGACCCACTTCCCATAGCAGTAGAGCAACGAAACTTGGCACAGTTATTAGTCTTTCTCTACATAGGAAGCACCCAGAGTTATGCATTTCTCCCATAGTCTGGAGACCGTTTTCTTTTAGAACACCACAGGTTGGTCCTCCAACCACGATGTGACTTCAGAAATCAAGGCTGCATCATCTGGGAAACACCTTCCTTTTCAAAAAAAACTTCATGGCTGGGAAGAGGTGAAAGTCAGAGGGTGCAAGGTCAGGAGAGTAGAGAGGATGGGGATATTTCATAACCACACATCCATGCTTCTGATTTGGTGATATGCGAGTTGTGGAGCAGAGCATTGTACTGCAGGAGGAGGGTACCTTTGCTGATCTTGCCCCACCTCTTAATTTTGATAGCTTCCCTTAATTTCCTTAAAAGTGAAGCATAATAGGCTCCTGTAATTCTAGTACCCTTTGCCAGGAAATCTGTCATCATTACTCTGTCCTGGTCCCAGAAGACTGTGAGCATGACCTTGCCAGCAGAGGGCTGCACCCTTGCCTTCTTTGGAGGTGGTGAGTCCAAGTGCTTCCACTGCATTGACTGGTCTTTGGTCTCTGGATCATAGTAATGGACCCAGGTTTCATCCTGTGTAATCAGTCTTTTGAAAAACTTTGACTCATCTTCTTGGCACATCTCCAAATTCATCCTCCAGCACTCAACACGTTCTCGCTTCTGGAATGGTGTGAGCAACCTGGGAATCCATCTGCCAGACACCTTATGCATATGGAAATGGTCATGAATGATAGTTTCCACAGACCCTGTACTAGTCTTGACATCTTGGGCTATTTGGCGAATAGTAATGCGCCGATCTTCCAAAATGGCAGCCTCAACTTGACATACAGATGCCTCGTCAATGGCAGAAGGGGGCGGGGGGGGGGCGACCAGGTCTCGGAGCTGTTTCCACAGATTTCCATCCATGTTTGAATTCACGATGCCAGCGTTTTACAAGGTCATATGATGGGGCATTATCACCATAAGTTTCTTTCATTTCATCAAAAGTCTCCTGTGATGTGTGTCCTTTCAAATACAAAAACTGGATCACTGCTCGACATTCAACAAGCTCCATTTCACACCTGACTCAGTTCAAACACCTGTAAAACAGAAACCACAATTAGTTCAGAGCTGTAATTTGTCACATAACCCATAGAGAAAGAAATCATTGCACATGCAAAATTTTAGTTAGATCAGACAACTGGAAGTGGGTAAGGGGCATTACTTATTGCACGCCCCTCGTAACATTTTGGAGGGAAAATGACAAGCAGTACTCAATTTGGCTGTTTAGGGGTGTAGTCTATTAGGGGTATACTCACTTTCGTTGATAGGTTTTCATTGTGTCATTGAATTTTTACTGTGTCAAAGTGTCATTTTGTCAGTGTTGGCCATTAAGTGATATACTTCAATATTTTCAGAAATGTGAGGAGTGAACTCACTTTTGTAATACTAATATATATATATATATATATATATATATATATATATATATATATATATATATATATATATATATATATATATATATATATATATATATATGGGAAATATGTTTATTCAATTATATTTCACCTTTTATTTATACTAGTCCTTGAATTTATTAAGCTCAATCTGACTACAGAGCATATACAAATAAATGACAAACGTCTGTATTCCAGATTTCAAGATGTTGACCACCTTACTGTTTATTTCTTAAAGTATATTGAAATGCTAAATTCCTGACAGCACCTGCTTCGTAGCACAGAATTCTTGCTTATGTTTTAACTCTGTAAATAATTATTTTCCGTTTAGAAAATATGAAATGTTTGCTACACAAAATGCAGGTATTCTTTAAAAAGTAGTGTTTATTCTAAAAATAAAAAAATATTCTGTTATATTCGAAATCCATCATTAACTTAATTCATATGTAGGTGTATAAATACTTATGTTTATATCTGACAAAATCTTGAAACGCGTTTATGCTCACATCTTTGCTTTGAGAAGAGTTTCCCACAATAAATGGTTCATATGCTTGAAGAAGTGGTAGTCAGTGGACGAGACATCAGGTGAATTCGGTGAGTGAGTCAAAATTTCCGCAAATTGATATGTGAGCTGTGTGATCAAACATTTTAATGCTGCAAAATTGGACTGTTTCGATTGAATAATACTATACACCCGCTTCAGTTTTTATTCAACTCATTAATTTACTCGCTATATTTCTCAGCAGTCATTGTTAATTTGGAATTCATTAGACGGTTATCATCATTTTTTGATGTTTCTGTACTTGCAGGAAATAATATCATGTTTTGTAATCTCTAGTTAGACTAGATCGTGTCCTGACATGAGTATGACAGTTTAATAAGCCTTACTACTTTCCTGCTGGCTTATGACAAATTGGAATTTTTTGTTTTTTTTTTTTTTTACTTAGGAGTCACCACTTATCAAGGCTCAGAGGTCACTCGAGGATACGGGTTAATGAATGTAAGATGGTAGTGTAGTAATCGTTAATGGTTTAAATTGTGGAAAAAAAAACTATTTAGAGGGTAAAGTAGATTACCCGGTGATAGCGTAAGCTCCGAGGGGTTGCAAAGGATGCCCTAAGCGACCCCCCCTACTGGGTCGAGTAACAAGTTTTGTAGTACGGCGAGCAGCGAGTAACTAATTTGTGCCAACCGTTCACCAGTAAGTCGTTAACAGAACTGGCGCTAGTCAGAGACACAATTCTTTTATAACAGAAGAATAGTGCCTCCCCCTACTCCTCCAAGTCTATAAGAGACTCGTTCTCTCAACCACTCAGATTAGAATTCCGCCCTCGAGGCCGGCGCCACCAAGTAAGCAATCTCCTTTTTTTATTTTTATTTTCTCACACACTCCCGACAAAAACGAGAAAAAAAAACAAAAGGTAGAAGAGAGAAAAGAAAAAGAAAAAGTTACATAAAAATGACAGACCACCAAAATACTTAATCAAAAAACAACTGTTAGTACAATATAGCAGTAGTCGATCAGTCCAGATATCAATCAAGCAGGCAGCAGGCTAGGTCTACCCCGTCGTTTTTTAAGGGGCGCACATTCTGGGCAATACCACTTTTGCCTGTTGGGAGGTTCTGAGTCGATACCGACACATCGGAAATGGTACCAATCGTCGCACGAGTCACACCCGATCATATTCTGATTCTGCTGCGGAGAGCTGCACAGGGGACACAACCAGACCTGCTCTTCAACACTAGGGGGTGAATCCAACGTCTCCCCTCCCTCCGCAACAGGAGGTCCTTCAGGAGTCCTAGAAAGCTCTAAGGGGTACAGATGTTTCAGGGAATGTACTTCCTCCAAGCCCTCCCCTTTTTGTACACGTGCTGCTCTAACGACACCATCATGGCCTGGAATCAGTTCAGTAATAGTTCCTAAGACCCAAAACGGTCTGGGTTTCAAAGGACTCTTAATCAGCACAACATCATCCTTCTGGAGGCGGGTTCTTGTACTGAGTCGGGATCGACCAGGAATCTTCCTTCCCAGCTCTAGCAGGTACTCCTCATACCATAGTTTGTGGAAATCTGTCAGACATTGGTCCCTAAGTTCCAAGGTTTGAATTAGCCTCTCCCTGCTGGGAGGCAACAAGGTTGTTCTATCCTCTCTATCCAGTCGTATCAATAGCCCGGGGCTCTGATTGGGCTTAAGGAACATATTAGGGGTAATTGGAGTAGCATTTTTGTCGGCTGACACCTGGTAAGTAAGAGGCCGGTTATTAACAGACCTCTGAATATCCGATAACACTGTCAGAAGGGTAAAGTAATCCAATCTACCCCTGCCAAGAATCTTAAATAGGCAATTCTTCATGGTCTTGATACATCGCTCCCATGTTCCTCCATACCAAGGAGAGAACAAGGGAATGGTTTTAAGTTTTAACTTACAAGGACCGTATTTTCTTTGATAGTCCGTAAAAAGAGAGAGACGATCGAAAATCTTTCCACTTCCTATAAACGTTTTCGCGTTGTCACTATAAAGGGTTTCGGGAACGCCATATCGGTTAGTAAATCGAACCAGTGCCTGGAAGAAAGAGGGTACGCTCATGTTGGGAACTACTTCAATGTGTATTGCTCTGATATTCAAACAAGTGAACAGGAGCAAGTACATTTTCGTATCTCGTTTCCCGTCACTCACCCAAAGATGGCCAGTAAAATCAATCCCAGTGTGTTGATAGGGGACTCTGAAATCGGTACGGTGCGACGGCAGGGCAGCAGCAGCATTCGGCGTCACTGGCGTTGAATTATAACGTTTACATCTGGCACAAACAGCCAGTACCTTATTCACAGCTTGTCGACCCTGCGGGACCCAATAACCGCTTCGCCTCAACTCCGCTAGAGTTGACCCAGTTCCAAGGTGGCAACACCTTTCATGACAATCTAAAATGATGAGTCTGGTAACAGGATGATGTTTCCCTATCAGAATGGGGTTTTTAACTTCATAACCAAAGTGGGAAGATTGGTTGATTCTTCCCCTAGATCGAATCAAACCGTCAGGGTCCAGAAAAAGATCCAGAGCACGAACCCTAACTGGCATGGGTTTACCACTCGGCTCCTTTAGGTACTCCACTTCCACGGGAAATTCTTGCCGTTGCACTGTCTTCATAAGGTAGATCGCTGCCTTAGAGTTGTAGTCCCATTGTCGATTAAATCGGATGGCTAGGAACTTAAACACCAAGGCAGTAACAGTCAGTAAACCAGAGAATGAGGAAAACCTCTGAAAAGGTATGGCCGAAGTGTACTCTTGATCATGGATCAAGGAACAATTTGCTGAACTGCGAGTCATTCGCTGGCATATCTCACTCAAACAGGGCATATCCTGTCCTGGCCATTGAGATATTCCTTCGCATAGCCAGGAAGGGCCTGAACACCAAAATTCCATCTTGGATTGGAACTTTCTCAATGTTAATCCTCTTGTTAACAAATCCGCCGGGTTGAGTGTACTATCAACATATCTGAAGAGAGTCTTCAAGCCATAGCGAGACTCCAACTCCACTTTCATCTGCAGAATGTCTTTAAGTCTATTTTTTGCAAAAACATTTTTGCTAGCCATGTTTTGAGATAAAATCCAGGACAAGACCACCTGTGCATCCGTGGCTATACACAAATTCTCGGGAACAAATCCTTCACAATTGTCCAGGATTGTGGGGAGACACTTGAAGGCGAGGAAAACGGCCATTAGTTCCAACACAGGCAAAGTCTTGTCCTTCATAGGTGCCACCTTAGCTTTCGCAAATAATAAGGATGACCGACCATTTTGTACGATATACACGGCAAACCCATATGCTTCCTTGGACGCGTCGCAAAACAGGTACATATCTCCAGGTAGCCCTGCCATAAGCGCCTTGCGCAAAAAACGGAAATCACTCAACCCTGAAAGGTCCCTGGCTAGCTCTCTCCAATCGCTCAAGATCGCTGGCTGGAGTGGATCATCCCAACCTGCACCATTCTTCCACATGGACCTGATTAGCACTCTACTGCGGATAGTAACCGGGAGACATAGGGACAACGGATCGAAGACCTTAGCTGACTCTGAAAGAACACCTCTCTTAGTTGTCACGTCAGGATTGCACTTTACCGGAGCGACATACAACTCCTCCGAATGTGGGGAGTATCGGTAGCCCAGTACTCTCTCCCACTCCTCTTCATGGATACTTAGAGTACAATCCTCCTTCATCCTATTGCGGAGCGCCTGACTGTTTGAGTTGCATGACTGGATAATAAAGCCCCCTTCCAGCAACCGCTCTCTAACAAGGGAATACAATGTAGTAAGCTCACTCGCGTCTGCCACGGATGCCACAAGGTTATCCACATAAAACCGGTCCTCCATCATTCTGCGGCAAGCATCTTGAGGGTATTTTGCCGCATGTAATTTTAAGATGCACCCCAACACAAATGGGCTGGAAGTAAACCCGAATATCAAGGTGGTATAGCGGAAGCAGCGCAAACAATTTCCTTGTTTAAGAAAAAAGCAAAACCGGTTCCTATCCGCCTCCAGCTTAAGCCGAATCATTAGGAAGGCTCGGCGAATGTCTGCTAGTAGCACATAATTGTTGGCTCTAAAGGCCAGCAACAACTTTAAGATGTCCCCTGTTAAGTTAACGCCAGAATATGCTGCTTCGTTCAGCGATAATCCATCTCCTGTCTTCAAACTACAGTTGAACACTGGTCTTATCCTGGTAGTTGCCGTAGGGTCCGACTTGAAAACTGGTCTATGTGGTATCCACACATATTTGTCGAACTCCTGAGGGGAGACAAAAATCTCTTCAATTATACCGTCCTCCTGTTGCTGACGAAACACCTCCAAATATTCATCATATATTTTTCTTTTAGTCAAGTTTGCTGCTACCCGGTCTAAAACATGCAAGGAAGTTGCATGATTAGAGGGGACTCTGGCTAATCTATCGTGATGCCAGGGGAGCTCCACATAATAGCTTCCATCCCGAAGCTCTACCGTTTCCTCAAATCGCTTCATCTGAACTTTATCGTAATCAGAAAAGTCCTCCTGACTGGGAAGCCCCAGAGATTCCAACGTAAACATTTGTTCTAGTCCTCTTTGTACCATACTGTCAGGAAAGCACTCCGCCATGGGATCCAGGTATGTTGATTGTGTTTCAAGGACAAAACATAAATGTGATGAATCGACCTGGGGGGTATGTTCCATTACCGAATTAAACGAGAGGTGAGTAACCTCAGAGAGGGGCTTATCTTCCAAGAAAAAAGAGTCCACTGCTCCAAACGGGACCAATCCAGGCGGGGTTGCAAAGGCCCATCCATTCAAACACGGGATCAGCTTTAAGGAGTCCAGGTGTTCAATCAGGTCTAACCCAATTATTCCCTTGATCGGTATTAAATCCTTTCCGGTCTCAAACTGGCCGGCCAAAGCATATTTTGCATCCTGAAAGACACGCAATAGAGATTCCAGGTTGGCCACTCGAACCGACAAGTCCATACCATCGGCTACCAAGACAGGAGATGTCACTGTCCTTCCAGAACCCAAGTCAACTCCCAGGACTACCTCTGTGAACCCACGCTGACACTCACCTAGAAAGGTAGACAATCTCAGCTGACAATTGACACCAAGGGTTTCGATTGGGCACAAAGTTCTCAGTACATCTGCCGCCAGATATGTCCGCCCGCTACCCGTGTCCAGTAGGCAATTCACTGACACTGTCTTTGGTCCACAAGAGAATGTAACTGAGAGAATGGGTGGCAATGTGCGGGAATACCCGGTTGAAGTTGCATTGTTCACATCCACATGAAAAGAAGGAGTAATAGCGTTCCCCCTACCAAACTTTTGAGACGTATTCTGTCTTACTGTTGATGTAACTGCAGTGGAGACACCGCCCTTAATCTGCAATCTCTTTATTGCTTCTCCAGTTAGTCTCAATATGGAGGACAAAGGTGGCACCCGTCTATTTGTTAGCGCTATTATCTCGCCTTTCAGTTCGAGAGGAAATTTCCTAAACAGAATCTTAGCCATCAGTCTGGCTCCGCCAGAATCGTCCACAGAAAAGTCACACGAAAAGGAATTCCCCAGCTCTTCCAACAGCGATGCCGTCCTGGAAACGAAGTCCCCCAGCTCAAAAAGGGCTCCACCTTTCTTTGGTACATAGTCCAGAATATCCTGGAATATTTGGTCAATGATTTCATCCAGGTCCAGATACTCCCTCTTCAGTATAGCCATGGCTTGCTGGTAATTGGTGTCAGTGCAACTCAGGTGATTTACCATCCTCAAGGCTCTGTCTGAGAGTGAACACTTCAAGAAGTTCAACCTCTCGGCATCATTGGCCATGCCGATCACGCAGTTCTCAAACCTAGTCAAGAAGTTTCTGAAACTCATGCGGTCGGACTCCATTTCCTGTCCGCTAAATGTAGGCCCTGTGATCTGTATACGTGGGGGTTTAACAATGAAGGAAGAACCTCTCCCGGTAGTTGCAGAAGCCCTTGAGAACTCAAAGGCAGATTCTGAGTAAGGGCTGGGCTCTGGCTGTCGGTATGCTTGATCCAAATCGCCCAAGTCTTCATAATAATCCTTTAGTTGAGGCAGCCAAGCACCCTCAATCTCGGCAGGTGTACTCTCATCAAAGGAGCCTAACTCCAGCTGTGTGATACAAGTCTCTAACTCGACAATGAATTGTTGAATCTCCGTCCTTAAGAATGAGTACGCCGATGGCCTAACTCCATCACGACACATCTTCAGTCGTCCCTGAATCTTCTGAGTCAATGACTCCCTTCTGCGTAGGAGCTGCTCTTTCGTGACGTTCATGACAGTAGTTAACCGACGAAAGAGTAAGCAGCAAATCCTTTGCAAGATGTGGAAAAAAAAACTATTTAGAGGGTAAAGTAGATTACCCGGTGATAGCGTAAGCTCTGAGGGGTTGCAAAGGATGCCCTAAGCGACCCCCCCTACTGGGTCGAGTAACAAGTTTTGTAGTACGGCGAGCAGCGAGTAACTAATTTGTGCCAACCGTTCACCAGTAAGTCGTTAACAGAACTGGCGCTAGTCAGAGACACAATTCTTTTATAACAGAAGAATAGTGCCTCCCCCTACTCCTCCAAGTCTATAAGAGACTCGTTCTCTCAACCACTCAGATTAGAATTCCGCCCTCGAGGCCGGCGCCACCAAGTAAGCAATCTCCTTTTTTTATTTTTATTTTCTCACAAAATTAAGTGGAATTTTATTTTTTTATGGGGACGACTCAACAAGAACTTGTTTACATTGGATTTGAAGGCTAAGAACTGAAGACATCTTCTCACTGAATGAAAGACCCGGCTATTTTTGATTACAATGAATTAATCAAGAAAACGATTTTAAAACAGACATCTTGTTCTATTATTGATTATAAAAAAAGAAAAATATACAATATACCCTCACCTGTTCGCGGTTCACCATTCGCGGCCCAACATATTCGCAGGTTAGGCTCTTAACTCTATCACATGGTGTGCCGGTATACCGGGCCAGTGTCATATCATTAAAACGAATGCTTTGTAAATAGTGTTGCCAGTTTAGTGGGTTTCCGTTTTCTCTTAATTCTAATACATATGTTGTACGCATAGAAAATTACCGTATGGGTAACTATGCTATGTAGCGTTAGTGTCCTCCTGTCCTTACATTTCTTTCTGATTAAAATATTGTTGCAGTACAAAATTAAAATGTGTTTACGTTATCATTACTACATTAATGCAATACGTAACTTATGCAATACGTAACATATATAATCTCGCATTTTGACGTTTTAAAACTGCATCCAATATTTACGGTTTTATGCTATTCGCGGGAGGGTAAAAAAAAAGCGTTCCCTCGCTCTCGAATAACCAAGGAATATTGTATATCTGAACTTCAGGTACCTTTTCACAAACTTGGTAACCTGAATGGGATTTAGAAATAAGAAATTCAATTCAAATGTCTATGATAAGACACAATAGAGTAGGGGAAGAGACTTTGGTTTTCTGGCCAGGACAATCAATCTTTTCAATAAGGAAAAGAGAGGGAATTTTCAATGTTCTAAAAAAGATTCTAGCCGACGATGATGATGATGATGATGATGATGATGATGATGATGATGGAGATTGGGGATTGGATGTACATTTATCTAAAACTGATTAACAAATCTTTTATATATATTTCCAAATTTCACAGTTTAAAAGTTCAGGCAAGTACAAGACTTTGTTTTCTTTTTTAATAAATATATTTATTTATTAAAATTAAATTCGAATTTCAGTCTTCTTCAGGAAAATCAAGATGGTATTTTTTTTTCTCTCTTTCTTTTACATGCCATGATGGTGTTTCAAAACAGATTCTTACCTTTAATAAAATAAAGAGATATTAAGTCTTTGTATATATTTCAAAAATCTGTATCCAATATTCGCGGTTTTACCCTATTTGGTGGAGGGGATAGAATAGGGGATAAAGAATGTACCCCTCCCCCCCGAATAGCGAGGGAATGCTGTAAACATAAAAAAAAACAGGTTGCCCGGCTAATACCTAACAAAACCAAGCGGAACTAAAAATAACCGATGGTTGCCAAATTTGCAATTAAAGTAAATAGAGTTGTCAATTTAAAGTCCACCACTTAAAAAAAAACACCCTGTGCATGATTGAGTCTTGGTTAAAACTATATATGCGCCATTTTGTTATACATTTGTTAATTGTAAGATATTTAGAAAATGAAGAACAAAATTTTTAGAACTAATTTGATAAATTTTCTGATTATTGCTGCAATATTTCTTAAATTTCCTCTCATTTTTTCTGGTCATGCACATTAAGCTTTGTATGCTCAAACACATAGGGAATTTTAAGTCAAATTTGATTCTATGTAATCTATAATATTAAGGGGAAACCTCTGTATTTATGCATGTGTGTATGTATGTAGGTATCGTTAAAAATTGAAAAATACTCAACAAAAACCTATAAAGTTGGTATTTTTTAAATCCATATAATCCCGGAAAAATAATATCTAAAATGTAGAAAAAAAGATTTATTATTTGAGAGTTAAATGACTATTTATATCATTCGATGTTCTCATGTAAAACGAAAGAACTCTGAATTTTTTTCGTTTTGGTGGCTTGAGTTTTGATGACTTTGCGGGGTATTGGAAAAATTATCTGTTTTGCTTTTATTGGTTTTGTTTAAAACAAAATCTTCCACTGCTGGTAATAATAATAAAATAATAAATATTTATTGATTTTAAAATACCAGTTAAACTGAAATCTCCAGTGCGTTTTTATGTTTGAGAAAATATCTCCAACATGTCTTGACATGTGTCTTTACAGAAATTGGAAAAAAAAATAACAAATTCATAGTTAAACTAGCAGGCCGCTCGGCGTTGCCCGGCATTGCCCGGCGTTGCCCGGCCGTAAAATATGCATACATATTATATTTTAATTATTGTAGATTTCTTATTTCTTAAACAGAAATATTGTAGGTATTAAACCTAACGTTAAATTCATTAAAAAATGAAGTAAAAAAAAAGAAAACAGAAACAAATTTAGACATGTGCATGCGAGTATTATGTTCTTTCTAAATAGTTCATTTCTTGTAAGTAAAAGAAAATACTCGAGTGGAGATCAAAACCTAAAGACAGTGAGTCAAGTACGATAACCATTAGGCCAGATTGCCAGGTTCTTTAAATGTGTTTAAAACCCCTACTTATTCTTAACAGAAGGAAACTGCCACATTTCTCGACTGTGCATGCGCAGTCATGAAACAGTTGAAAACAGTAAAAAAATCCGACAACACCCACGTACAAATTTTTCAATTTTTACTCCTTAGCAGCCCATTTTTCTACATGTCTGAATGTACTATATACCAAATTTAAAGTCTGCAGGTCTAAAATTCGTCAAGCATATAGGTGGAGAAGTGTCCTCACACACGCACACACGCACACAGACACACACATATTCTCTCTTTTATAGATATATAGATATGATTGAGATTGTCGGACTGACTTCCTCATCTTGGTTGTTATTGTCACAGCGTTTCGGCCGTTTTGCCCTTCGGCCTTCGTCAGGAGTTTTGTATCGAACTGGGGAACCGTTTATTAGGAGTCTCGGACCCAACCCCTAACTCCTAACAAACGGTTCCCCAGTTCGATGCAAAACACCTGACGAAGGCCGGAGGGCAAAACGGCCGAAACGTTGTGACAATAACAACCAAGATGAGGAAGTCAGTCCGATAATCTCAATCAATGAAAACACCTCATCTCAAAAATACAGACAATTACTATATATAGATATTTAGAGATTTATACAGAATCAGAATCGGTAATGGTATCGGAATTGGGAATTTAGTATAGAATTTATAATTGTATTGGAACCGGGAAAAATATTGGAACCGTCCCATTACTAGATATTATGTTACACTTTTGCTTCGGGGACTGCCGGGTAGCTCTGCTAGTCGTTTCTAAAAGATGGCTGCTAAATATGAAGGCCACATCGCGACACAATTCTTCATCGTTGCTTTGAATGTCATTGAAAATAATAAAACTCTGCAAACACTCGACCCCTTCCTCTTAACAACTAAAGAAATATGATCTTTGACGGGGGAGGGGGGGCATAATTATGGCCGAAGAGTCTACAATCCAACAAAGTTAATAGCTCCTATCAGTTTTTGATTTTTCCTTATTCCGCAATGCAATACCCTAAACACAGAACGAAGAAGATGGAATTTTAATGCATTAACTTGATCATCTGAAACCATTAGAAACCATTTACCATGTGCACTTTGCAACCATCTAATTTCATAATGAGTACCATTTGATAAGATTTAGCAGCAAATATGAACATTTGCATTATTTAACTCTATTTATTGTTGTAATAGAAGCTGCCTATTGTAATGACTTTATAAAATTGACACTTTTTAATAACCATAAACGGCTGGTAACATTAAACGAACAAAGTGAAGTTTCTTCATAACATACACACCTTAGTGGGGCGCTGGCGGGGGGGGGGGTCGTCGGTGAGTCGCTACTTGGAGGGCTAGAGAGTTTTGAGTCATTCAACATTATACATCGCTATGCCGACCCAATCAGAAATGATCATTCACTAATCCACCCTTTTCTAGCATACTTTCAGACGCTAGGCATTGATAACGTCAGGGCCCCCACACAAACTCTCCTGACCCGCTGCTAATTGGTGACTGCCAAAGCCAATTTACATGAAATGGCAAACCGAATCAAAATTTGTTTTAATTATTTAACTCACCTTATTGTTGTATTCAATTTCATTACAAAGAAAAAAACTTATGTTGTCACTGATTTTTTTCCAGTTAATAATTTCTTCAAATAATGATAATGATATGTGTTGACAATGTAGCCATGACTAACATGTGCCTGCTGCAAGGAAAAAATGGCCGCACGTGGGCAAAAAAATATAATCATTTAATTCCAAGGCGAAGGTCATCATTATGCAAAAATCAGTGCTGTTCAAAATAGCTAAATAAAGGAATGTGAGATTTTTTCTCGAAGATGAGTTTGATTTTTTTTTTTACATGGTAGTCACCACTTATCAAGGCCCGGAAGCCACTCGGGGATAAGGGTTATTGCGTGTACATTAATCAATGGGATAATATCATAGTCATCATTAGTAATGGAGATTTGATAAAGTATCTTACTTAAGGGGGCGGTTTATCAGGAATTTGTTTATGTTGGACTTGAAGACATCCAAGTTGTAGTCAGGTGGGAAACAGGCAAACGGAAGAGAGTTCCACAGGCGTGCACTTCTAAAAAAAGAAACTTTGTTCATGGAATCTACGTTTTGATTTAGGCACAGATAAAGAGTGGGGAAAATTATTGACAGTGGTTTCAGCTAGACGGGTGTTTTTTGTGAAAGATTGGCGAAGGGGGACCAGAGATTAGAGCTCAGACGAGGACTTGCAATCGAAATAACGACAAAACAAAGACAGGCTCGCAATGTCTCTTCTGTGGAAGAGAGGTTGCAGGGAAGAGAAAAGGGCATCCCCAACTAAGCCACGAAGTCTATTTCGTACTCTGTCAAGGCAGGATAGGCTACTTTTAGCAGCTCCTGCCCAGATGTGGCAGCAGTACTCCATCCTTGGACGTACTTGGCTTTTATAGATAGAGAATTGCATCAGCAGTGAGATATTTTCTGGAGCGGTAGAAGGATCCTACCATTTTTCTGGCAACCTTGGCAACAGACTTGATGTACGTGTTCCATTTCAGATCAGGAGTAAAGGTCAATCCCAGAAGCTTATCAAAACATGGAGCTTCCCCTTGATGAGAGCCATTCATTTCAATTGATGCCAGATGTGGATCAGAGCGTTGATGATGTAAAGATAGGAGCTTGGTTTTAGATACATTAAAAGTAACCAGCCACCTCATTCCCCACTATACCATGTGTTCAAGATCGGAGGAGAGAGAATCAGAGAGAACTTTGTCATTTACGGCCTTTGGTGTGTTGCTATAGATGGTCGTGTCATCAGCATAGATGTCAACAAATGATTTAAGTATGTGTTTTGGGAGATCATTGATATAGATCAGGAAAAGAGTTGGGCCCAGGATGGACCCCTGAGGGACTCCAGCATTAATACTCTGTGCCTCTGATTTCTGCCCATCAACCACTACTCTTTTGGACATCTACTATCGTTGTTGATATTGTTGAGATCAAATGTATTTCCTGTTATTGACGAATAGAAGAAAAAGAAGAAAATAATCCAGCTCTGCTTAAATACTGAGACCTTGACATTTTTGTGTTCTTTTAACTCTAAATAATTTATGTAGTTAAAATAGGAATTAATTAACCAAGAACATCTTTCATAAAAAAAATAATAATAAACCACGCCAGTCAATCACACAAATAGAAATAGAACATTATACAGAAATTCATGGGGAGTGAAGTGGGCAGGAATTTCATAATTTTATCCCTTTCTTCTGAAACACACAGACACATACCACCACTCAGCTGAAATGATGCAAAAGGGGCATGAAGTATCAAGGAGAATGGAAAAACAGAAGGGAAGGCACAAACCAGACACCCATTGGAAGGAATTTGCAGTCATTCTTAGCAAGAAATCAATGGTAAACGGTTGTTCTAATAAAGAAAAACGATTTTTAATGGCCATCGAAGAGGCAGTGAATGTTGGGGAGACTTGTTATCACTCAGATTTAAGGAAACACCACTTGTTATTTTCAGTGAGTAATGGCTCATGTGAAAACACCTAGTGAGTAAAAAATAATAACCCTTCACTTAATAATGAAAAACAGTGTGTATTTATATGTATAAAAATAAACATATATATATAAGGTTCCATCTCATCGGACAAAAGTTAACAAGTAAAACGTGTGCTTTTTTTTTTTCTAGTGCCTGGACGAAACCATTTCAAGTGAAAAAATGAATAGTAAGTCAGACAACAGCCACTTCCGACTTACCCCCACCACATGTAATGAATCCAGAGAAAAATTCTCCACTATAAAAAAATTAACAGTGAATGTTTGTTCTTTAGATCATCAGAAATGATAATAATAATTTATATATAAAAAATGAAATTGCTGACATAATTCTATGATTTTATATGGATTTCTCTATCGCACCGCAGCAATAATTACATAAGTACATAACATTTACATTTTTTTCCGACCAACACTGCACACCCAAAACATTTACATTTTTTCCGACCGACACTGCACACCCAAAACATTTACATTTTTTCCGACCAACACTGCACACCCAAAACATTTACATTTTTTCCGACCGATACTGCACACTAAAAATTGGTTCATAGTATTTTCCCGTGGGGATCATGACAACAATTATCAAGATTAAATTTGGGGCAGATACTTCGACAACCCGTCTCTCACAAAATCGGGTGTCTATTCCGTAAAACGTTCTTAACAGGGGTAGGTTAGGGGTGTCCATTCCAAAAGCCATTCTTAGCATGAGAATCTTGGAAGTGTCTATTTCAAAAGCCGTTCTTAACATGAGGAGGTAGGGTTTGGAGGTTGGGTGTTGAGCAATACCAACAACAGCCGTACTTAAACTTAAACTTAAAGGGTGGGCATGCTTTTACCAAGCAACGACAGTTCACAGGACCTGCTAGTAATTTATAAGATAGAGACGATTTTTCCTGTCTAGAATAAAACATTATAACAATACACACAGACGCTACATATAAATTTAATATGGCTACACTACCTGCTAATACTTGAGGTAGGTTTTGCGAATATTATCGATTGATTTTATTCATCATCATAAATTTCTATAATAGTTTCGAGGAGAGTCGATTTCAATTGGTAGTAGGATACTTACTTATTATTTTCTCCTCTCACTCTTCTGGATGAGACTAGGAAGTTTTATCTATTTGCCACATTTATTCGCAACAACATCATCCATGTTTATTTTCTTATTCCATATGTTTAACTTTCGTTCTTTCGATTACTGTACATAAATATGGATCTCCCCCTTCACAAGTCATTATAAAGTTCCAGTCAATTTGGTTGGTTGGTCACATGTTTATCGAATTAATGGAATTTCGAACAGATGAAAAAAATGCCTGTCGAAAACTGAACAAAATGGCGTTTACAACAACAATTACTTTGACTCTAACAAATGCCACACATTAATATCTACCTTGCTATGTAAATTTGTGTCTGCCTCGATAAAAGCATCACATATCAAAACTGGCATTTCCAAAAGTACAAAACAATATTGTTTTCATCTTTTTCTTCTTATCCTCATCGTGGTCGTCATGGTCGCCATAGGTGCTGTCGCCGTCATCGGTGCTAGTGGTCTGGAATTTTACACAAATTTTATTAAAATATAAAAACATAAATGCGACAACAGTTAACATTATTACGTTATGGAAGGGGGCGGTAGTCAAGAACTTCTAATTTTCATCTTCACAACATTTCCAAATTTCAAACATTTTGTCCACAAAATTAGTTCATATATAGAAGACATTATAAATTTTTCTTCATGCTCTTATCAGTTAACAAATGAGCACTTATACAGAATATGGACTATGCTAAAATAATAACATTATTATTTAGAAAGCTATTCTTAACATGAAAGATGAGAGCTTTTTGGAACTATTGTATGCTTTCAACAAACATTTTAATACACAAATAATACCGTATCAAGTTAAATTTAACTTGAACATCATAGCTAAAAAATAGCACAGTCTGTATTCTGCATAAAACCGCCTCTGAACAGCAGTAATCGCCAGTGCCATGTAGTGATAGTAAGCACAGTTGTAAAATACGCTTAAATATGATATTTTAATTTATGCAGTTTTGTATAAATGTATATATTTAAGCATACATACAAGAGGGCTTTAAGTTGGTTTACGTTTGCCAAACCCCAATTTTTTTTCAATGTTGATCCCTTTAGTAGCTATTTTCATCGGCTAAAAACCCATAAAAAATGGTAAAAAAAAATGCAACCATTTGACGAGCCTCGTGCCACTCTGCAACCATGCATCTCGGAGGATATGCACTTTGAAAAAATGAAGACGGATAGGCATACTGGGTTTAATAAATTAGATTATCTATAATAAAAAAAAAAAAAAAACATTGCTTCCTCCATAGGAATGATGGCTGATTCACGCTGAGAATTTCTTTAAAGTGAAGCTGATTTGAGCAGAGCCAGACTCACTATTTCGTCCCAACCAGTTTGATTCAGCAGCAGGACAAGTCAGGTGGGATGTAGAAGCTTCCGGAATGTCGACGTTCTCCTACATACAGCGCTATGTATTCTCAAATGGTCACTCATCTGGTGCTGGCAAGATTCAACGTTGCTTAACTTCGGTGATCTAACGAGAAACTGTGTCGACATGATTTTGTCCTATATTATCTAACAGCACGTACAGAAGACGTTTCAAAGAATTAAATTTTGATTAATGTTGAACGACGGTGCAACACTAAAATAAACAGAGCAATCAAAAATGTCATCAAGTGCAGGTTGCCACCGTTTAATTTAGTTATGGGATGGATTCACCATCATTAAAGATGCCTGTTGCCATATCATTTTTATTTCAATGATTCAGACATTTAAAATAAAAAAAGAAAAAAGAAAATTAATTTATTTGAATCATCAGGAAAATTTTAATCACCAAAATTTATAATTATTTATTTATTTATTTATTTATTTGTTTATTTATTTGTTTATTTAATTATTTATTTATTTATTTGTTTGTGGGCTGTTATCCTCATCCTCATAATTGTTGTTTCACGATGTTTCGGTCAACTATTCCTCTGGCCTTCGTTTTCTCAAAGTATTCTAATAATAAAATAATACACCAAAATGTACTAATATCAAAGTACTTACCGGAATTTAGTTTTCAAAAAAAAAAAAAAAAAAGAATCCTGTACGGTTCTGCTTGGTCCCAGAGGGCAATCCTCCCAGCTATTACCTCCTCCTTCAGGAGCGGGTTTATTCATCATCTATTGACTGAGATTCTCTAGCCAGAAATGCTGATGGAGCTGATCCAGTCTATATTAAAACTTTTCCAGAGTGACCCCTAAAGAGGAGCTGAATTAATCTCCACATTAAACCGACTTCGTGTCTAATCTTGCTCCAATGAGAAGTAACTAAATAGAAATGTATGCACACACATATACACACTAGTAGTTGTACCCGACATTGTTTATAAATAAGAGTGCATTATTATCTACTAGCGGAGGTGGGGGCTTGCCAGGTCTTAAAATACGCTTAAATATACTTTAATTCATGCAGCTGTCGTATTTATTATTATAGAACCAATTCTCTATTGAATATTATATTGTACCTAATCTATAGTAAAGATTTCAAAAGTTAAAAAAAAAATGGCTTGGTTACTATCCGCTAGAATTAAAACCAAAACATTCCCTACTGATTTCGGTCCTGGATATGACCTTAAACTATATCCGATGGTGAGGGCCCCAGCTTGCAGGCCTTAGGGAGTGTGGAGCCACCCTTTAATTGCCATTGCTCCCAGGTCCACTCTGACCCGGAGTGGTAGCACCTGTTAGGGTCCCAACTATGGGTTAAATAGAATACGACTTAAAAAACAAATATACTATATTAAAAAATCGTTTTTCAAAACCACCAGATTCGGCATTAAATAACCTGAAAAGGGTTGATATGCCGTAAAACAAAACAACCAACCAACCAACCCTACTGATTTTGCTATCGGGAGATTTAATATTAAATGACTTGAAGAATTGAATTGAATTGAATTTGGGTATGCGCGGAAAGAAATAAAAATATGTCAACAAGTTGAAATGAACATTATGCATTTCAACTTGCTGATATATGTCTGTATGCATTATTCATCCATCCAACAAAGATTTTATTCGTTATAAACCATTTCCTATTAATTTGAGTGTTATGTGACCAATACACTAAGAATGTATAGGTTACATATTTACACACAGATAGACATGCGTTCACACACACATACATCTACTATTTTATTTATATGAATATATATGTAAAACTCAATGTCTGTTTGTATGCATGTGATGTTTGTGTTCTCCCTAAAGAAAGAAAGGGTGGAGAAACTACATAAAATCTAAAACTATTTTATGTAAAATTTGCTGGGAAAGATAATGGAAGTGTTTTAGAAATCTCTAGGTGAGTGCATGTTATGATGTTAAATGGTAATAAAAACAAAAATAAAAACAAAAGGAACACAGGACTCTTAGAAACAAACATGTATTCACATATATTACAGGCAATGCAGGTTGAGCAATACCATTCCTCAACTGTTGGCCGTTTGCACACGACCTGCTTAGCCAGGTACCAATCTCTGACTGCCAGGCACCGGTACTCGTTACTGGAAGTGATGTCACCAGAGGAAGTGACGTCATGAGATAGTCCATTAATCCCATGGAGGGGCGTCTCCAACACCCCCTCCCAAGCTTTTTGTTCGTAAAAGCTGTCAGTATCTCTTTCTTTAAGGGTTTACCATCAATGGATCTGTAAACTGTCTCTTACGGAACGACCGCCATAGTTCAGGTGCTGGTTGAGGAGGTTCAAGATCAAAAGTTTCGAAGGCAGTATCTATCAGCTCATCTTTTAATAGTGGACTGTCGCTGGTTTCTACTGATTGACATCTTCTTAGTTGGTTCTGGTGACGTTTGTGGGTATATGTTGGTCCTTAGATGATATATACCATTTCAATGACTCTCTTAGTAATTGTACCCACCTCCTAGAATGATGTGTTGCTTTTATAACTTTTGAAAAACAGTCTTTCACCTGACATGAAACGTTTACTGGGTACACAAGTGGTCACTAGTGGGCTTGACTGTTTGGGTAAGAGCTTGTCAAAAACAGATCTCACTTTCCGTGCAAACATCGTTTCTGCAGGTGAGACTGCTGTTGGTGTGTTCGGGTTGGGTGTAATCCTATACACCGGTCGATATTGTTGAAGTGCTTCATCTGTTGGGGTCCTTTGAGCCTTCTTCAGTGCTTTTTTAAGCAGCGTTCCACTTGCCCATTCGACCACGGATGGTATTGGGGAGTGGTGATATGATTAATTTGGAAGTATCACAAAAACTTTTGAACTCAGCAGATGTAAACTTGGTTCCATTATCACTTACGATGCAATCGACTACACCGAGATGAGCGAACAGTTCATGTAAGAAATTTATTCCAGTTGTCACTCTTCTGCACCTTAATACCACTTGGTGAAATTATCTACTATGATTAAGTAATAATTGTCCTCGAGCAGACCCGCAAAATCGATGTGCACCCAAGACCATGGCTGGTCCGTCTTCGGCCAAGGTTTAAACATAATCGGTAGTGATTTAGACACAAGGGCACAGCCTGTACACGAGTCTATCCTCCCATTGATGTCCTTGTCCATTTTAGGCTAGTAGACATAGCTCCTCATCAAACTTTTCATACAATTTTTCCAGGATGTCCTTTGTGAAAAAATTCGTTTTTGGAGACATTTGAGAATCACCATTCTTTCACCATATAGTAAAACCTCATCACAAAGCGAAAATACTTCCGGAACATCGCCCTTTATGTTTTTTATGTCACAGATGAAGTCATCCTTGTCTGCTTCCCTTTTAATCTCTGGTAGAGACACCGGAAGTTCTCTGATTGTTTTGCCCATCATCGTTTTTATTTCCCCGTCCGTCCAAAGAGTGGCAATGATTGAATCTTCAAACAGATCCCTTTTCAATGGTATCAGCCTAGATTGGCTATCCGCATGGCTAATTTGTTTCGAAGACAAGTACTCCAGGGTGAAATCATAATTCGGTAATAATGTACGCCATCTCAACAGTCTATTAGCCGTATATGTTGATAATCCTGTTTTGGAACCAAAAATCGTGAGCAACGGCTTATGATCCGTCTGCAATGTACATTTTCTTCCATATAAATATCTATGAAACTTTGTCACAGCGAATATAATACTCAAGGCTTCTTTTTCAATTTGAGAGTACTGTCTTTCGGCCGTTAGTAGCGTTCTTGATGCATGTGCGAGCGATTTCCTGGTACTGTCAGGCATTATATGAAGTATGCAAACTCCCACACCAAATGAGCTTGCGTCACACACTACTATTATTCTCAATTTAGATCATAGTGTGTGAAAAAAAGATCTGAAGTTAACGTCTCTGATCTTCTCAAATGCCTTCTGGCATTCTGGCATTCTGGCACTCAGTCCTGGAGCAGTTCATTTAGTGGGGCATGCAAATCATGCATATTCTTGATGAAGACTTGGTAGAAATTGGCCAGGCCCAGAAAGCTTTGTAGTGCTTGCACGTTATTGGGAACAGGCATGTTCTTTATGGCTTCTGCCCTCTCAGGATCGGAGTGTCTACCATTATCATCAATAACTTCATGTATGTGTTTTTGGTGCTCATCTGTGGGTTTACTAGCTATGATAATATCATCCAAGTAGGCGCAAGCCAAATCGAGACAACTCAGCATGGTGTAGATGACCTGCTGGAAAATCGGAGGTACGACCTTGACTCTGAAAACTAACCTTTCAAACTTGTAGAGTCCCATGTGTGTATTTATACAGAGGAGTTTTTAACATTCCGCCTCGGTGGGGATCTGCAAATCAAATCAAATCTGCATCGCTCAAATCCACCATAGAAAATATGTTTAATTTCTTGAATATCTCCTCTGGTGTGGGGAGTGGATAGAGGTAATTTTTGAGGGCTGCGTTCAGACCTGTGGAGAAATCCGCACATACACGAATCTGGTTTGTTTTCTTGGTCACATATATGGTAGGAGCTGCCCAATCACTGCTGCTTACTTTTGATAGTATACCAGCCTCTTTTAGACCCAATTCCTTGACGATTTTCTCCATTGCTGCAAATGGGACGTTTCGTTTCTTCTTGAAAACAGGCAGAGTGTTTTCTTTTAGTTTGAATCTTGCTATAACCTTTGTACATTTTCCTAGTCCTGGTGAGAATACTTCTGGAAATTCATCTTTTAACTCGTCCTTCAGTTGTTGCGCCTCCATAGACGAGTCTTCTACTGACATAATTTATTCATAGGTTGGTCCCACAATTCGACTCACTCCATCCAGTCAGTACCGAAGAGATTTTCAGATGTCCTATGTTCATACACTTTCACTTTTTTAGTAACACCATTTAAGGTCATCGGGAGTGTGAGCTCTCCCTCCAATTTCACTTTATCGCCTGTTATAGCTCAAGCTTTGTTTGTCTTCTGCATGGTTGGTTTCTTTAGCCTTTTCCATGTCTTAAGGTTAATGATGGACAGGTCTGATCCGGTTGGTTGATTGGTTGTTTTTGTTTTACGGCATATCAACCCTTTTGGGTTATTTAATGCCAAATCCAGTGATTTTGAAGAACAATTTTTTTAATAGAGTATATTTGTTTTTTAAGTCGTATTCTATTTAACCCATAGTTGGGACCCTAACAGGTACTACCACTCCGGATCAGAGTGGACCTGGGAGCAATGGCAATTAAAGGGTGGCTCCACACTCCTCAAAGCCCACAAGCTGGGACCTCACCATCGGATATAGTTTAAGGTCATATCCAGGACCAGGTCTGATCCGGAATCCAATTAGAGATGCACAGTTTTATTTGTGATGTTAACTGTGACATATTTGCACTGGTTCTTATCCGAATCCAAGTTGGATTTAGTCTGTCAGATGCTGTTCTTGTCCTTGTTCTTCCCTCACTGGGTCGCTTTGTGGCCCTTCCTGCCACATTCGTTGCAGTACTTATCTTTGTAAAAACACTGACTCGACCAATGTTTCCCGACGCAGCGATAGCACGGGCGTGTAGGGGATCGGGGTCTTGTGACTGGTTGGTACTTATAAGGTGTAGCCTGAGTTTTCTTTCTTCGAGCTTTGCTTTTTCGGGGTGAGTATTTTTCCGGTCTGAAGGTCGTCCTTTTAATGAATGTTGCGCCTGACTCCTCAACATGTCTCGAGTTGTTCCTTATGCAGACTACCTATTGACAATCCTCGGGCAACTTCTGGAGGGTGAGGCCCTGTTCGCTCTCAAGTCTACAGAGAACACATCGTCTAATCTCAGCGTTTTTGTATGAGACTAGGCCCTGCGCAAAACTTAAACACTTGAAGTCATCTGCCGATAAGTCAGACAGATGGAAATCATTGCAGTGTTTATTGACCACAGACGCGAAGGTCAAGTAATCGTCGTCATCACTTTTTTGCAAGTTAAAGCACTTCCATCTTCTATGAAAGAGCATAGTATTCAGGCTGAACAGTTTGAATAAAAGTTTGACCGCTTCAGAAAATTCCAATTCACTCGTTTTCCTGGGGAGAATATAATCTACAAACTTGCTATGTTCTGTGGTCCCTAATTTCCTCAAAAGTAGGCGAACTTTTTTTAGCATTGCTCCACTCTTGACGGTGAATAGGTCCTCATATCTCTAGTAGAAAGCGTCAAACATCCCATCAAACTCCAGTTGCAAAAAGTTGAACGTTTCTATAGCGTTCCATATTGTCCTTTGGGAAAAAGCAAAGCTGTTGTCCCTCTGTTCCGTTTTATCAAATATTTTTAACAAAAACTCTTCTTGTCTCTGCTGTTGGAGTAGCATTATCTCCTCCAACGCTTGTTGTCTTTCTTGTAATTGTAACTGGAGCTGTTTATTACGTTCTTTTAAATTTTCTTCAGCTTTCTGCTGCTGTTCCATCTCCATCCATTGATTAGCTGTATTAATACTGCTTTAACCTCCTCCATCTTGTAATGGCTTTTCCAAGTGCACAAGAAAAAAAATTTAATTTCCGTTTTTGACTGGAAAAGAGAAAAAAAATAAGTAAAAAAAAACAACAGAAAACGTCCTTTCCTTGAGTGTGTGTGTGTGTATGAGGAGGAAGCAATGTATTCCTTGTATCTTGGTAAAAACCTTAGAGATAACCCAATATGAGGGTGGACAAAAAAAAATTTTATTTGCGAAACAAAAACAAAAAAAATATTGTGATACAATACAGTTGCAAAATAATAAAAATAATTGTGGAATTGTCCGGAAGTTAACCTAAATGGCTAGGGGTTTTTTTTATGTGTGTGTGGGGGGGGGGGGGACTTGTCCCCACGAGGAAGAAAAAAAAAATTTTCACTTTAGAACAGACAGTTAAAAATAGAATATTCCAGAAAATTTCACTCAACGAAAAAGTCCTTCCTTTCAATACTACTTTAGTCCAAGTCAAAAGAAAGGGAAGAAAAAACATTTCTCTCCTGTTAAAAATTTGCATAAAGTTAGCAGCAAAAGAAAAGGCAAAAAAAACTTTTCTCTTCTTTTGAAAAATATCCGAATTTGCATAAGAATAAACAGTAGACAAGTTACAATTAGAATTGTTTCCGGTCAATTTGAGTCAACATTTTTCTCTTTTTTTTCCTTTCAATAAGCAACCAAATTAGTTTTTACGGCATTAACAAAAATCCGTTTGGTACAGTTCTTTTCAATTTATGTATAGAGACAAAAAGATTACTTAAAACTGAGTCGAGAGCTCTGCCTTGCCTTCGTTTATTTTTTTTGTTTTTAGAATTTTGTTGTAAGCAAGTAATTGCCAGCCGAATTCTTAGCTTGTAAATCTGAAGTTCTTTTGAAATCAAATTAATTTCATTTTTTTCCATTTTTTGCGTGAAGGTCGAATCCGTTCGTTGCCAGTTTGTTATGGGGTTAAATGGTAATAAAAACGAAAGGAACACAGGACTCTTAGATACAAACATGTATTCACATATGTTACAGGCAAGGCAGGTTGAGCAATACCATTCCTCAACTGTTGGGCGTTTGCACACGATCTGCTTAGCCACATAGCAATCTCTGCCGGGCACCGGTACTCGTTACCGGAAGTGACGTCACCAGGGGAAGTGACGTCATGAGATAGTCCATTAATCCCATGGAGAGGCGTCTCCAACAATAACCTAAATTTGAAATATATCCTATTTTCATGAAATTTGTCATATGTATAAAATTTTCTTGGGAGGACACTGGAAGGTCTCACCCTTACCAAATAAGGCAAAGGTGCAGCTCTCTACTGGCAAGATCATGCTCACAGTCTTCTGAGATCACGATGGAGTAGTGATGACAAATTTCCTGACAAAGGATACCATAATGTCAGGAGCTTCTTGTTTCAATTTCTGATGAGACCCCTGATGGCTTTTATAGTATCTTGTCATTTTGAGTAATGGCTCTGTAGCTTTGGATCGAGAGTTTAGGGTGATTTCTACAGTGATATGGGTATTTTTTTACACAATCACTGGGAACTGTGGTCAAAAATAGATTTAGAAGTGAGACTTTTTGATCTTGTTAGTCTGGGAAACGTGTCAGAAACGTAACCGTCTGTGATAGAGAATGAGATATAGAGAAACTATGTATTATACTACCAGCTGCGACTGTGTATGTAGAGAAACCAAGCTAATTACTGTGGTGGACATTAAAGTCACCAAATACATGTACTTACGTGCTAGTATGAAGGGAGAGTGCTGTATCTATGCTGTCAGAGACTTGGTTGATTAGAGTACAGTCGAGGGAGAGTGGTAGAGAAAATATAAGTAGCTAATGCCATGTTGCAGGTTGTCTAAAGCATATAAAGGCCTGGTCGCCAGATTCTCATTTTGATTCTCTTGTCAAAATCCGTGCATATGTTTCTCTGAGTCTTTATGACAAAGTGGGAGATAATTAGGCATGTTACAAAAGGTTAGAGGGAATGGAGAAGTGCAGGTTAGTTTCACTTGGTGCCAAGATATCTGGGGTGTTTGCTAGGCAAAACGATTCAACATCATCTAAATTAGTTCTAAGCATGCAGATATTCGTGAATGCAAGCCTCGAGAGAGGAGGCAAATTGGTTTTGTTTGAGTTTATGCTTGGTTTGATCGGACTAAACTTTTGTATAAGCAATATCGCCTGAAGTCTCTAGTTACTTGTAAATGGCTGACCGAAACATGCTCATGAATGTGTAGCGACATATTAATGCTTATGTAAAACAAATAAAAAGTATATCTTGCCCTACTTTAGTATTAAGCACTTTTGCATCAACCTCGTTAAAACTGCATTGGTTGCTTTACCTCTGGAAAATACTAACTTGATATATATGACATATATATATAACCTGATATATATGACAAAATAGCTATAATTCAAATTCCGAGATGTTATTCATCTTACCATTTATTTCTTTCAACATGTTTTGACGTGTTGAAAAAAATAAATGGTAAGATGAATAACATCTTCGAATATAGCTGTTTTGTCATCTATTTGAATATGCTCTGTAGTTAAATTAAACATAAATTGAGCTTCATAAATACAAGGCTTGCTATATATAAAGGAGGAGATATAATTGAAAAAGCACAGCAGACACAACGGAAAGGCTTTTAATCATAAAAAATAAAATTTTTGTCTTTGAAGCCTTAGTATTATTCATACGTTAGTCATAAAAAAGTAAGAAAATGGAAACTAATGGTATATTTTGGCGACGGTTCGTCCAATGAACACCTGGTCTTTTGTCACTTCTCTGAATTGTTTGCATGAGAATGGTAACTATCGAATTTGGGTGATTGAACAACAAATAAGTAGCAGCCATATTAGATATTGCTTGATGGGATAGCAATTTAACTACAAAAAATGACGTATTAAGTAGTTGTCATTAACAAAATACGTTTGGGGGGGGGCGGATAACAAATATTTTTTTTTAAAATGAAGGAAGAAAAATAAAGCAAAGTGCTGGGGAATTCAAGCAAAGTTTCAGGAATAAAGGCAAAGCGACAATAAACAAAAGAGAAGCAAAATGTAAAAAAAAAAGAAAGAAAGAAAAGACCAGACCCGAAACGTATATCAACTTAGTCAAGTTTTATTAAAAGAAATAAAAAGCTATGCTTTTATTTCCCGAAGCAAGTACCAATTTCAAAAAGATTTTTTAAAAAATAGAACATGCAAAACAAGGGAATCTAATTGAGAGACTTTATTTAAAAATTATTATAGTAATAATTATGTCAGCCCCTTTAAGAATTCGGTTGTTATTATTGAGCGCTTTACAGTTGAAATCATTAGTTAAGTCAGTTATTTAAGCGCGCATGCGCAGATCATGATGTTATAATCATTAGATCACTATGGACAGACGTCTTGACATAAAAAATAAATGTTTAAATTTCAACAAAGTTGGCCGTGTGGTTTGTTCCTTACTAATGATGTCAGAGATGGCTTCATGGCTGGGTTTGAATCTCCCGACCATCAGTAATCGTGACACCCTGCACTGATGATTCCCGAAAGAATGAAACACTAGTGTCAGTGGGTATTTAAAATTATTGTAATAAAAATTATATATATAATCCTATAAATTTGTTTTTTTTTTGTGTGTATTGATATTCATATTAAAAACCCTTCTTTCTATTTATTTAAAAAGAAAATACAACTTTGTTATATATGGGTCGTGGAATTGCATTCGTCTGCAAAAGATCTAGCTAATTTGCGTATTTTTTTAACATTCATTTCAATTAATCCCCTTATTAGTTTTTTCGATTTTCTTATGGGATGATCATCTTTAGTTAAAACTATTATGTGTAATTCATGCAGATATTCTACATGATTTATACTTGTGTAATATTTGCATAAAAAGGTTATAGTAAACCCAAACCTCTTTATATATATATTTATGTATGCATATATGTATTTGTTTTAAAAATTTTGCCTACCGAACTCCTCTAAAAAAACATCATATTTAAGAGTATTTTACGACCGGGCAATACTGAGCGGCCTGCTAGTATAAATATATATTATAAAATTAACCTTGTCTGTCTGTGGAACGCTCGCTCAAAACTATTTTTTTACAGACTGACTTGAAATTTGATATATAGAGTATTCAGACTTGTGAAACAAAATCGATTTGGTTTTCAGCCAGAAAAAAGATCAGCTAAGTGGTCAAAATTGAAAAGTTTGACCTTAACAGGTATAGTTCGACTTAATATGTACGCTCTATGTATGAGAAAATATACATTTATATGTTTAACCATGTTAATTTGTCAAATTTTGATATGCATGTGTCAGCACAGATGGTAGAGAATACTGCTAAAGAGCTAAATGTTTTAGTTTCAATTCTAGCTTATGGCACCAGAGTCATATATTTTTTTTAACTTTTAAAATCACTACTATATATTGGGTACAATATAATAATCAAAAGAGAATTAGCTCTATAATAATAAATACGAAATCTGCATAAATGAAAATATCATATTTAAGTGTATTTTATGACAGGGTAACACCAGGCGGCCTGCTCTTTCTCTCTCTCTCTCTCTCTCTCTCTCTCTCTCTCTCTCTCTCTCTCTTATATATATATATATATATATATATATATATATATACTAGCGGACAGATCCAACGTTTCCCATGTTTGAATGATGGTCAACAAATGTTTCACACTCCCATATCTTTATTGTTATCGAAATCGATGAAATCGCCCATTTCTAATGAAATTGATTTATTGCCTGCTCTAGTTGGTGACCCATCATTATGCATCAGGAGGAAGCTTCACATGCTCCCTCCCCGCGCAATGACGAAAACAACAATATATTGTAGTCTACATTGTACTGTAGAGAACCTTCTATTGATTTTATAAAATCATTTTTTATATACAATGGCTTGAATTAAAGTTTAAAATGCAAAAATTAAGAGTCATGGTTCATTTGTGCTTTAAGCAAAACAATTATTTTGAACACGCTCCTGTCATATCAAAGAACCTACTATTGATTTATATACCTGGCATTTTTGCTTTTGTGGTAATAAAACTTCTCGCATCGACTTGTGATGTTAGGCTGTATAAGGTGTTAACGTGTTGGTAAAAGTCGCCTGTTCCTTCTTTCATTGGATTTTTTCGTTTATCGATTATCGATACTTATTGAAGTCGTGCCGGTACAAAGCCCAACTAAGAACACTGCTACATACATAAAGTACATATGTGTGAAATTCCATAAAAATCGGCCTAACCATTTGTGAAATCTATAGAGAACGAACTCACACACACAGACTCATGCACACTTATACACACACACTCACACACACACTCTCACACACACATACACACTCTCACACACACTCACACTCACACGCGCACACACACACACATGCACAAATCTAGTATAATAATAGAAGAGATAAAGTTATATTGGATTATGTCATATCATTGATTTTGTGCCACAGTATTTGTCAATGATGAATCAACTTTGTACTTGAATTGAAATTTAAATACATTTTACTTTTCTAAAAGAGTTTTATTCAGTTTTTCTTTGTTAAAACTTCAGTGATCATCTTAAATCGTTTATGTAATAAAGGTAAGCATTATAATTGTTATTATGTAACTAGTGTTCACTACTGCTGCTAAGACTTTTTTTTATGGAAATCGCTCGACACAAGGCATGAAGCCACTTGATGTAAGGAGCTAACAAAAACGAAAGCTGATTACTGCAAAGACAGAAAATTCCTATTGATCTTAGTCTTGAAAAAGACCAAGGCTGTAGCTAGAAGGAAAACAAAAAACAGTGAGCAGGAAAAGAGTTCCCAACCTAGCAGTCCTTGGAAATAAGTTACTGGAATGGGAAGCTGTATAACAGTGAGGTATCAAAACAGCGAATTGATGAAGACCTCTAGATCAACGAATCAAACTAGCTGGAACAAAGGAAACAGGGAATATAGATCAGACAATTCTGAGGAACACATGCCATAATTGTATTTCTAAAAAAGACTGAGACTAGCAACATCACGTCTGTGAAAAGGAGGTTGAATTGGAGAAATGTGAGGACCAATCAAATTACAAATACATTTCTGCACTTTATCAAGACCCTTCAAATGGGACACAGATTCATCAATCCAAATATGACAACAATACTCTATACATGATCTGATAGTTGATTTGTAGAGATAGAAAATAGCCTCGGGTGTAAGAAAGTGTTTAGAATGATAGAGAGAACTGATTTCATGAGAAGCAGAAAGATTAATTGATTTAATATATGAACTCCAAGAAAGACTTGATGAGAAAGAAAGACCAAGAAATTTCAGAGGCGATCATATTGAATGTATTTAATTTCCGGAATCCAACGTTTACCTACTGGACAATTATTAAACGTGATAAAACGTATGATGTGCCTTAAATAAGTTTCTAGACTTTTTGTGTATAGGCACTTTTATTGATAGCACACACATGAAACTCTCGTCCCTTTCAAAGTAATCTCCTC
>NC_136484.1:29982745-30032745 GCF_053919585.1 Euprymna scolopes | reverse complement strand
CACTTTGGCGATGTGACAGTGGCTTGAACTTGGCAGACAGTGCAAGACCTATTAGGTTAGAAATCCTGTCTGAGGAGGAAAAGCTAGTGTTTGATGCATCATCTCAAATTTTTGTTTGCTTATATTGTTTAATATCTGACACCATTTTATATAGCAATACGTTGCACAAGTTCTTCTTCATCGCCTGTGGAATTCTCTTCTGTATGCCTGTTTCCCATCTGACTACAACTTGGATGTCTTCAAGTCCAGCATAAACAAATTCCTGATTAATCGCCCCCTTAAGTAAGACACTTTATCAAATCTCCAATACCAACTATTATTACGATATTATCCCATTGATTATTGTACACACAATAACCCTTATCCCCGAGTGGCTTCCGGGCCTTGATAAGTGGTGATCCCCCATGTAAAAAAAAACATCATCATCATCTGTTTATTGTTAATTTTACACACTGATATGCATTAAACGCCTTTTTGAAATTCACTTCCAAATTTACTTATCTTTGGTTCGATTTTTATTTATTTGGCGTTTTCTTAAGTCCTTCCTTATCACTTCCATGTTTATCATGTTTATATTTATAAAACATGTTTTTTTTTTTGCATTCCCCTGCCAATTGACCTCAACTGTTCTACATCATCATCATCATCATCAGCAGCAGCAGCAGCAACATCGGTTTATGGTTTATTTTATATGCTGGCATGTGTTCATGGTCAAGGGTTTTTAGTTAGCTTCTGTCTTACTCATATTATTAAATATTGAACAGGTAGATTAGCTAGTGTATATTTTCGTTAAGGTTGGGTTAGCAAATGCTTTTCTTTTTCAATTTTTTTATTATTTGATTTTAGTTGAGGATGGGGCATCCTACCAGGTTCTAGATTAACCTGCTATTTCATACTTTCTAGCCAAGGGATCTTTTTAAACTTCTAACCTCCACTTTAAGTGCAATTATTTGTATCGCTCTTGCACTTAGTTCACCGAGTATATTTGCCAGGTAGTTTTTTTAATTCATTTTTATGAATCCGGTTGCTCCTATAATTACTGGAATGATGGAGATCTTCCTAAGATTCCAGTTTCTTTTTATTTCAAGAATAATAGAAAATATGGCAAGAAAAATGTTCTCTCGAGTTCAACTCGCCAAACTTAAAGTGAATATTGGCTTAGTATGAGGTAATATGTTATCTAGAGGATATTAAGTGATATGTGCTGAGAGAGAGAGGGTGACTGAGATTTTTTTTTTTTCTGGTTGGAAGCTTGACATGACCAGATATGCTAAAAGGGGCAGGTGCTTAGACACCCCTAGCACCTTCCACTCTGCACGTTCCGTGGGCTGTAATACTTTTTTCGCTATATATTTTTTTTATTCTATAACTTTCAATATTTTTTTGTAATGTTTATGCAATTTTAGCATAGAATAGGGAGGTGACAGTTTTCAAGTGGTTAATGACTAAGGTTATGACAACAGAATATTCTTTTCACTGTTTTGACTCTCGAGTTTATATCCGACACAGTTAGACACAGTTAATCAACGGAGAACCACATCACTCTATATAAAAGCGTATAAGATATCAACGGATATACACTCGAGAGTCAAAACAATGAAAAGAATATGCTGTTGTCATAGCCCTAGTAATGACATAGACTGAAGACCTGGGTTTTCCAAGTTCGAATCTTGTTCGTTCCACAAAAATCACTTTCACTTAGGATGTAGGTAACCTTCTCGTGGTCCCTTCTGTAAGTACCTGATATCTGTCTAGAAAGAATTCTGACAAGAAAAATATCAGGGAAACCAATGCCAACAATAGAATCTTCGGATTTATATGATGAGGATGAAGATGATGATGATGATGAACATAGAATTAAATTAACAACAATAAACAAAATCTGGATAAGGCCTTTAAAATCTTCCGTTCTAATGCCCCCCTCCTTTTTTTTTTTTTTTTTTTTTTTACACAGTGATCACCACTTATCAAGGCCCAGAAGCCACTCAGGGATAAGGGTTATTGCAAGTACATTACGTTAGTGTGGAGATTTATTTCATGTTGAGGTTTTGGGATTTGTGGAATAGGTCGGCATACTTGGTTAGAGCAGTACAGAGAGGGAAAGTAAAAATTTCCGACATCTCAGACTACTGGTCACCAAGTACTACCGACCTTTAAGCAGCTTTTTCTTCACCCTTTGTCAGAAAAATCATTGAATGAGGACTGAGGGACAAAAAAGGAGTTAACTAGAATCAGAGTAACATCAAATAAAATAGTTCTTCTGCAAATTCAACTTTTGTTTTATTATGTCGATTTTTTCATTCCAGAGATGATCAAAGATGGAATATTCTCAGTCATTGGATGATCTGTTGAGCCATGAGCATCAGTGCATGAAGAAAAATTAAGGTATGATTGGATTGAAATGTTTTCGACAATAGACTGTCAAGGGAAAGGGTTTGCACTAGCGCAAAATATAACAATATCACATGGAATTAAATTTTAAATTTGCTCTGTTTTACAATAGCATATATTTTAGTACTTTTCCTCTGTAGTAAATGTCTCGCAGTTTGAAAATCCGCCACATCTTTATTGTCTGAGTTCGTCGGGTTTAATATTGTCTTTAAAAACTTTAATCATCATTTTCATCTACAAAGGAGTCATTGCTTATCAAGGCCCAAAGGCCACTCGAGGATAAGGGTTAATGAGTGTACAGTGCCAATGGGAAAATATCATAGCAATCGTTTGGTGTCAGGTGGACGTTGAGACATTACCATGATGATCGGTAGTGGGGGAAATTGGGTAGAATTTGACTATTTAACAGGACGCCTCAACAAGAATTTATTTACATTGGACTTGAAAGCGACCATGCTGTAGTCAGCTGGGAAGCTGCCCTGCTGCATTGTGTTCCATAGGCAAGTAGTTCTAAAAAATAAACTTTGTTTATGGAATTTTTGTTTACTATTAGGCACATATACAAAGAGTAGAAGAAATTGTTAACAGTGGCTGTAAATAGACGAGTGTTTGCTGTGAATGTTTTATAGGGAAGAGAGGACCATAGATTGAAGCTCTTTTGAGCACATGCCATAAAAATAACGAAGTAACAATAGACTTGCAACGTCTCTTCTCTCTGAAGGAGGTAGTAAGGAGGAGAAATGGATATTCAAAGCTGGTTTTGTACTCGAGGCAGGAAAGGGTGCTCTTAGCAGCTCTCGCCTAGATGTGGCAACAGTACTCCATCTTGGGACGTATTTGGCTTTTAGAGGATTGCTACAGGAGTGGGATACCTTTTGGACTGATAGTATAATTTGACCATTTTTTCAGCTACTTTGGCAACAGATTTGATGCAAGTCTTCAATTTCAAGTCAGGTGTGAAGGTCAGTCCCAGAAGCTTGTCAAATCAAGGTGCTTCTTCAGAACGAGGTCAGAGCGTTAGAAAAGATAGAAGCTTGATTTTATTGAATTGTTGTCTTACTATTCTCATGGTGATCTTGAGTGGCTGCAGAAAAGTCACAATTCTTATGTATACACTTGTCTTCCAAATAAAATTAATCTCAGCTCTAATTTTTGGTCTGTCATTTGAGATTTCTCATCTTGTAATGTTGTATGAGATATATTAACTGGCATCATTTAAATGAACGACTTGAATACTTACCTCTATCTCTATCCCTATCTTTACTATTATCTAAAAATCACTTTGTGTGTGTGTGTGTGTGTGTATGTATGTGTGTGAGTTCTTTCCTCATAGGTTCCGAAACGGCTGAGCCTATCTTTTGCAAATTTCACACAAATGTAATTTATATGTCTGATAGTGTTCTTAGATATGTTTTGTACAGAAATGTCATGCGATAATGTTGAAAATCGAAAAAAATCAGATCCTTAAAATAGTCTTTCTCTCTTATAGATTTTTTTTTTTACAAATGAGTCACCACTTATCAAGGCCTGAAGGCCATTCGAAGATAAGGGTTGATGGGGAAAATATCATAGTAATCGTTTGTAGTGGAAATTTGGTTAATTGGATTACTTAAAGGGAACGGCTCATCAAGAACTTGTTTATGTTGGACTTGAAGACGACCATATTGTAGTCAGCTGGAAAGCAGGCAAATGGAAGAGAGTTCCACAGGTGTGCAGTTCTAAGAAAGAAGCTTTGTTCATGGAATCTACGTTTAGGTTTAGTCAGAGATAGAGTGGGAGAAATTATTGATAGGGTTTTCAACTAGACGAGTGTTTCTCAAGAAAGTTTAGCAAGAGGGAGAGGACCATAGATTGGAGCTCAGACGAGCATTTGCCATGAAAATAACGATAAGGCAGAGACAGGCTTGCAACGTCTCTTGTGAGAAAGAGGTTGCAGGGAAGAGAAAAGGGCATCCCCCACTAGGCTACAAAGTTTATTTTCAACTCTGTCAAGGCAGGATAACCTGCTTCTAGATGTGGCAACAGTAATCCATTCTTGGACATACTTGGTTCTTATACAAGTAGAGAATTGCATTAGCAATGAGATACCTACTGAAGCGGTAGAAAGATCCCACCATTTTTTCAGCCGCCTTGACAACAGATTTGATGTACATGTTCCCTCTCAGATTAGGAGTAAAGGTCAGGCCCGGAAGTTTGTCAAGACATGGAGCCTCCCCAAAATGTGAGCCATTCATTTCAATTGATGCCAAACGGGGATCAGAGAGTTGGTGATGTAAAGATAGAAGCTTGGTTTTAGATGCATTAAAATTAGCTAGCCACCTTTTTCCCCATTGCACCACGTGCTCAAGATCAGAGGATAGAGAATCAGAGATAATTTGGTCATTTACCACCTTTGAAGTGTTATCATAGATGGTAATGTCTACGAATGATCTTAGAGTGTGATTAGGGAGATCATTGATGTAGATTAGGGAGAGAGTTGAGCCAAGGATGGATCCCTGAGTGACTCCAGCATTAATACTGTTAGCTTCTGATTTCTGTTCATCAACCACTACTCTTATGAGCATATCAGAGAGAAATGATTTAATGATCGAAAAGACATTTCCAGCTATACTGTAGCTCTAGATTTTGTGGAGCAAACCTATCAAAAGCTTTTGATATGTCAAGAGCAATTGCCCTATAAAGGATAAGATAAAAAAATTTCGCAGGAGAATATTTTACGTTACACCGACCAAGGGAAATAATAAAATCTCAGCAAATCATTTCTTAAAAAAAAAAAAAAAAAAAAGCAGATTTATTGTCATCTAGAGATATAGCTCAGTGGTAGAGCATTCGAGTACATAGAAAATCAAGCAAGATTCAATTCTCAGCAAATCCTCTCTATTGTCATCTGGAGATATAGCTCAGTGGTAGAGCACTTGACCACAGATCGAATTATCCCCTGTTCAAGCCCGGGTGTGCCTCACCATTTTAATTTAATTTTTTCTTATTAATGAGTTCAATTGACAATAAAAGAAGAGGTATTATTTAAAATCGCCGCAAATTATTTCTTCCTTTGAATATTTTAAGACTAAACATTAATCAGAAGTGACTTTTCCAGTGCATTCATGGTCAAGCCCATATATCAGCTGATGTGATATTGTAAACAAACACAGGAGAAATTTGATGAACGACAATATTATTATTTTTATTTATATTTTTTTTTGCAAATTAGTCCACCAGGCAAATTATTCCTCATGATATATAATAATCAATAGAGGATTGATTCTATAATAATAGATATGCAATCTGCATAAATTAAAACATCATGTGTAAACGTATTGTACGAATTTGATGAACGACGTTATTATTTTTATTATTTTTTTTTTTTTTTTTTTTTTGCAAATTAGTCCACCGGGCAAATTATTCCTCATGATATATAATAATCAATGTAGGATTGATTCTTTCTGCTCGCCTGTCGAACTCTCTTCCGTTTGCCTGCTTTTCAGCTGACTACAACCTGATTGTCTTCAAGTCCAACGTAAATTTCAAGTCAGGTGTGAAGGTCAATCCCAGAAGCTTGTCAAATCAAGGTGCTTCTTCAGTTCTTGATGAACTGTCCCCCTAAGTAATCCAATTGACAAAATTTCAACTACTTATGTTTACTAAGCTATAATCACATTGACTAATGTATATCCATTAACCCTTATCCTCGAGTGGCCTCCAGGCCTTGTTAAGTGGTGATTCATGTGTAAAAAAATAAAAAATAAAAACATACGTAATCTGATAAATTAAAATATCATGTTTAAGCGTATTGTATGACCGGGCAACGCCGGGCGACCAGTTAGTGAATGATAAATAGAGACAGGAGATGAAAGAGCAGTTTGTGCACTAAGAACAAGGTAATAAAGCCGAAAAGAAGAGGCTGAAGTAGAAAAATAGTAATGAAACTAAAGAAGGAAAATCTTCAACAATTTTATCAAAGGATGAGATTTATGAAGACCAGCTGAATGACTATCAAATTGGATCAGGTGAACTCAACTCATTGAATGTATAATTGAACGGGTACTAATTTTGATCCCTTCGTTTTCAGCTATTTGTTACCAATAAAATATCAAAGGCGTTATAAACTTATAAAAATGGAAGATAGAATGAACTAATAAATAAATTTTACTTAAAAAAAAATGCTTGATCTTAGTGTAGGTCTTTGTTTTCAATTGCGTCTCTGATAAGTGATGATTGGAAACGTTTATTTGACCTTAATAATGCTAAATGATCTTCGTTGAAAAAGTTTACCCTTATTGGAACTAATTTGAATTTTCTGTTGACATGTTGATTTCTAGAGTATAGAATGATAAAATTGTCGCTCTAGAAAAGACGATATGTTTCCATTTCCGTTTGATGAAAACTGTTTGTTTTTTGGGGGTTTTTTTTGGGGGGGGGTTTCAGATCATCTACTAGTTGGCTAGTTATGTACAAATCCCAAGATCGATAGGAGCCTTCTATCATGTCTGAAAGTAACGCAATGCTCAACAAACGAGATTGCAGATACACCGCTGTACAACTTATGCTCTCTACCAATCCAAGTTATGACAACAGGACCATTGCCAGCATCCTCCAAAATGCATTATTGGATTGCCACAAATAACAGAGACGTGCCCGAGATGACGAAAACAATGTTTCCAGCCACGGTTATGGTCTTTGGTGTGGTTTTAAGTAAGGGTCGTATCATGCCACCTGACATCTTCGAAGTGAGCTTGAAAGTCAACACCAAAGTGTAGCTGGATGTATTTAAGAGTGTGGAGATTCCTTGGTGCAATCAGGTGACTGCTGGCAGACTCTGGATGCGGCAGCAAGACTCAGTGCTGGCCCACAAGTCCAAAGAGACCCAGACTTGACTTCGAAAGGAGTGCTACAACTTTGTACCCTTCTCTTACTACCCCCCCCCGACCTGAACCCCTGCTGGACTACTTCGTTTGGTCATACGTCAAGAACATCACCAACATGACCTCCCACAACACCAAAGCCAGCCTGATCGTTGCCATCTGTAGACTATTTATCGAGCTCCTGTCGGCGTTTGTAGAAAAGGCATGCCCGCAATTCTGAGCCCGTATCGAAGCAGTGATTGAGGTTGAAGGCGGCTACATTGAATAGATAATAGCTCTATTACATAATCAAGTTATCGGAATTGATTTTTTAAATAAAAGTTTTAAAATAAAGCTGTAGTGTTGTTATTTTTTTAAGACGACAAATTTAAATTTATCGTTCCACTCTGTATAACAACAAACAAACAATAAATTTGTAGTTTCTGTTTGTTTGTTTGTTGGTTCATTAAATCGTTTTCGGATTATGAAGATAGATCTCTGTAGTTAAATAATCACGTGTTAACTGTTTCACTCTTTCCCTGATGGATTATTGACTATGCTGCACTTCAAACTAACAATTTCTGGGATTAAATTCGACACTCTGCTATCAAAGCTTGCTATTCCAAAACTCAACACACTGCTGTTAAAATTGTTACTCCAACATTCAAATTCTAATCTAGTCTGTCTCTAATAATCTAAGCCATTTTTTTGTTATTTAAACCGGAAGCATCTTATTTGTAAGATTGCCAGCATATAAAGAGGAGCAGTAGCCATTTTTTTCTTTTCTTTTCTTTTGGTTCCCCCCTCCCCCCGGACACTACAGTCTGCTGAGAGAACAGGTTTGTATCAATTTTTAAGTCATTTAATCACAATCCCCATAACCATATGTAATCTGAAACCACATTAGCATATAAATATCCCTGACTAACCTAATAAGCAGCAAAATCCCCACCACGACTACACTGTAGATATCCCCATCCGATACTGCTCTGAAAGTTTCTTCCTTCATACTGTTAGACATTGGAATTCCCTTCCTGTATCCTGCTTGATTGACTTTATTAACACAAAATTTAAATGGAATGTGAACAGATATCTTGCTACTCAACTCCCTACTTAGTGTGTCTGTATAGACATGATCTCTAATTTACAGTAGCCCTTAACATCTTGGTGACAATTTGCATTGTTTGGGGTGAATTTGATTAAATAATAATAATAATAATAATAATAGTAATAATAATAGTAATAATAATAGTAAGAATAATAATAGTAAGAAGAAGAAGAAGACTAGGATCTTTTTGCCACCCAATTTCCAGTGAAGACCAATGGTCGCTGCCAATGAAAAATCAATTGTAAGCGACTGTTGTGATAACACAAATTCTTCTGCAAATGTTATCAAAAGAGGTGGCAAGTAATTGAAGTCTGGAGAAACTTAGTCACTCAGACTCCAGGGAACACCACACGTTGTTCTCAAAGAGCAATATTTGATGATGGCTTGTGTGAATACTCCTAGTGAGTAAATAATAAAAACTGGATAAAAATGCTTTAAGCAAAAAGGGAACACAAGATTATTACGGGTTCTGAATTCATGCCTTACATCCATAAAATATAAAACACATGATTTGATTTGATTCATAACTTGAAAGTTATAGAAATTAAAAAATTAGAATACATTAATCATGAGTTCATTGCTTGAAGAAAGATTGCACAGGGGTCTTAAAGTATTTCAGGAAAACTTCAGGTGTGTCTTGAGGGAATGAAATACTATAAATTTGCAGAAATGTCTTGCAATTGATGTTGTTTTATTTACATCTCTTCCCAACCAATTAGTTCTGAGTGCATCATGGGGCTTCACTTCAAACTTTGATTATAAAATATCAAAAATAAGAATAAAGAAATGTAATATGATGTAATTGGCAGGGTGTAACTAGAAACGATTTTCTCATTCAATTCCAGGCAATGCTCCGTATTCTTGCTAGCATGCTATACATGCTTCCTATCTTGGGTTGAGCATACTGGTAAGTGAAATAGCAAACTGCCACTAGCATATAAATGCAATGCTCTTTGTGTAAACAAATGAAGCTGCCTGTGTTTGACAATGTTTAGGAGCAGCTAAATAGCCTAGAGCTTATAAACGCTAACTGTCGTCCAGACGGCCAAGTTTCGATCTTAGCTTGAGGCAGTTGATTGTCTAGTGGCACTATGAGTTGTGATACAGCGAAACAGTGTCTGTGGATAACTATATATGTAGTAGCAGGCCACCGGCATTGCTCGGTCGTAAAATTTGCTTAAATATATTTTTGATAAATGCAGATTTCATATTTTTATTATTATACTAACCTAGGTACCCGGCGTTGCCCGGGTATTTGGAGGTCTGTCTGTGTTGAGCATAAAAGTGGAAGTAGGCAGGAAGGCTCAAACCCATATCGTGAAGAAGGAAAAAAACATGACGTGTTTGCTGTTGCATCCATCATCAAACCGGAAGTGACTTCTTTATATATCAATCACGCTTATTAGTAATGGAAAGACACACATGATTTATGAATAGCGAAACGTCTTCAAGCAACGTTATTATTGCCTTCAAAATGTAAGTGAAATGACTTGCAATGAGTTGGCATTTCATTCGAATTATTTATTTACATTGCATTTGCTTTGATTCGATTATTTACAGTGAATAAGAAGAGTTATCCCACCATGATGTGCTATGTGAACAACCTTCGTCTGTTAATTAAAAGGTCTACTTTGAATGACTTCCGGTTGAGTCAAATAAAAGGAACGCGCATTTATTATTCAAATATTAAAAGTCATGAAAACTTGCACTTGCGGTTTTGAAGGAGAAATAATGAAAATTGAATTTTTAAAAAATGGTTTATTGAACGTTTTATTGATTCATTTATTTCTTCATATCTTTTTGAATACATGTCCCAATTTTCCTGACAGTATATTGATTGCATTCTATTGAATTGGGCTTTGTTTTTCTTTATAACTTATTTTCAGTTAACTGGTGCATTCTGTACATGTGTGTGTGCTGTTTGTGTAATAGCTTAGTAATAACAAAATTGTTGGTGATGAATTCACTGAGAAATAATTTATTTTACGTTTTGAATGTTTTCTAGATTACTACAACAGACATAGAATATTTTTGAACTAATGAATATTTTGCATTGCTGAATCAGGAAATGGCATTCGTTTATTTCTATCAAGTCAACCTTTTGTGCTAAGTTGATTAAAAAAAAAATCAAATCTTGTGACAAAATCGATTACATTTTTGTGGCATTATCAGCTGAGTTTTGTCAACACATATCATCCTGAATATGTTTTGAAGAGGAAAAAATGTTTTGCCAACAACCTGATCGAAATGTGAATTGAATGATGGACATTGATAAAGGTGAGTACATGTAAATTACATGTTGCTTCAAACTTCAGGGCTTGAACTTTCGTTTCTTTGAACTCCTGGGATGCTTAATGACAGAGAAGTCTCTCTCCAGATTCAAACAGTAGTCAGCCGTCATGGCTGCATCTCAGCAATCCTGATGCCTGGTAATCTCTTTCAAGTCCTGAAGGAATCTCTCCTCCTGCTTGTTACTCATAGAACCTAGGTTCTCAGGAAGCCGGTCTATTTGTGAAAATAGGTAGTGCATCTTGGTGCTCAAATTGTATCCCAGGTTTCTGAAAGCAGTTAGCAAGTTCTTGACAAGTTTGGCGCATTATTGTTGCCAAGAAAGTTCTTCACTACCAGACCAAATGCCTTCCATACTTCCAGTTCCACTTTTTTTTTTTTTTTTTTTACAAGGTGGTCACCACTTATCAAGGCCCGGAAGCCACTCAAGCATAAGGGTTATTGCATGTACAGTACGTTAGTGTGGAGATTTAATAAAGTGTCTACTGAAGTGGGCGGTTCATCAGGAATTTGTTAACGTTGGACTTGAAGACATTCAGGTTGTAGTCAGGTGGGAAGTAGGCAGACGGAACAGAGTTCCACAGGCGTGCAGTTCTAAGAAAGAAGCTTTGTTCATGGAATCTACGTTTTGATTTAGGCACAGATAAAGAGTGGGGAAAATTTTTGACAGTGGATTCAGTTAAACAGGTGTTTTTCGTAAAAGATTGGCGAGGGGGGGACCAGAGATTGGAGCTCAGACGAGTACCTGCCATGAAAATAACGATAAAACAAATATAGGCTCGCAATGTCTCTTCTGTGGGAGAGAGGTTGCACGAAAGAGAAAAGGGCATCCCCCACTAAGCCACGAAGTCTATTTTGTACTCTGTCAAGGCAGGATAGGCTGTTTTTAGCAGCTCCTGTCCAGATATGGCAACAGTATTCTATCCTTGGACATACTTGGCTTTTACAGAGATAGAGAATTGCATCAGTAGTGAGATATCTTCTGGAGCAGTAGAAGGATCCCACTATCTTTCCAGTGACCTTGGCAACAGAATTGATGTACGTGTTCCATTTCAGATCAGGAGTAAAGGTCAAGCCCAGAAGCTTATCAAAACATGGGGCTTCTCCTAGACGAGAGCCATCCATTTCAATTGATGCCAGATGGGGATCAGAGCATTGATGATGTAAAGATAGGAGCTTGGTTTTAGATGCATTAAAAGTAACCAGCCACATTTTCCCCAACTGAACCACGCGCTCGAGATCAGAGGAGAGAGAATCAGAGAGAACTTTGTCATTTACAGCCTTTCATGTGTTGTCGTAGATGGTCGTGTCATCAGCATAGATGTAAACAAATGATTTAAGTATGTGTTTAGGGAGATCATTGATGTAGATCAGGAAGAGAGTTAGGCCCAGGATGGACTCCTGAGGGACTCCAGCATTAATACTGCAGGCCTCTGATTTTTGTCCGTCGACCACTACTCTTATGAGCCTATCAGAGAGAAATGATTTAATGATAGAGAAAATATATCCAGTTATACCGTAGCTGGAAATCTTGTGAAGTAGGCCTTTATGCCATACCTCGTCGAAGGCCTTTGATATGTCAAGAGCAATTGTCCTAGAAAGGAAGCCTTTGTCAAGAGATTCATTAATCCTATGAGATATAACCGTTAGCACACCTGTGGTAGATCTTGCAGAGCGGAAACCATATTGCGTGTCACTAAGAAGGTTATTTCTACTGAGGTGGTTGACTATTTCTCTATTTAATATGGATTTCAGCAACTTACTCATGACACAGAGGAGACTTATTGGTCTGTACTGAGAGGGAGATGACTTATCACCTGAATTCTTAAATACAGGACATACTGATGAGGTTTTCCAGGGTGTTGGAAAGCACTTCTCCTTAAGGCAACGCTTAAACAGTTTCGTAAGTATGGGAGCAAGTTCTGGTTGAAGTTTTTTTAACACTATAATTGGGATGCCGTCAGAGCCAGTTGCTTTACTGGAATCAAGGTTCTTGATTAGCTTGGCGATCTCATGCACAGATATTTGTATGTTACCTAGCGTGTTCTGTGTTATAGGAGGAAATATGGGGAGTTGATGGCCTTCGTCGCACAGGGTAAAATTAGCTGCAAAGTTCTTGGCAAATAGTTTGGCCTTGTCTGATGCTGACGAGATTACCTCAGGTCCATTGATAATGGTTGGGATAGAACGCACACTTCTGTTCAGGATCCTATTTGTTATTTGCCAAAACTGGTGGGAACCAAGCTGCTGATCAGCTACTTTGGATTTAACGAACTGAGCATATAGCTCTCTTGCATTTTTTATTACTCTTTTACAGTGGTTGCTGGCGTTCCTGAAAGCAGCTTTAGTCTCAGGGCATCTATTACATTGGTAGCTATGGAAAAAGTGATTTCTGTGGGCGATGGCAACAGCACATTCGAGGGAGAACCATGGCTGGCTGTTAGGTTTTTGTTGGAATTTTTTAGATGATATGAATCGGTTTATGCCTACAATTAACCATTCGGTCAGGTCTGATACTATAGAGGACACATCCTTTTTAAACATGGAATGCAGAGGTAGATCAGATATGAGTGTACGGAAGCTATCCCAGTCAGCCATGGAGTATCGGTGTACAGTGGAGGGGTACGTCTGGGGACTTATTACATTTCATTTTTATCTTAACTGATACAATGGAGTGGTAAGAGGATCCTTGAGGAGAAAGAATGGAACATCAACATAGCTCAGGGGAAGTTGAGAGAAAAAGGTCTAGAAGGCTTGCATACTGACCTGTAATATCAGGCACATGGGTGGGCTTGTGAACAATCTGAGTGAGGTCATAAGCAATGGCAAAATCATGACAGAACCTCCCCTCATCATCTGTCTTATTTGAGCGGGTCAGCCATTCCACATTATGGACATTGAAGTCACCACAGATGTGAATGTTAGCCGAGGGATGTGCAGACAGGATGTGGTCAATTTTATCTGATATACTCTTAAAGATAGTAACTCCGCTGTTATGAGGCCAATAAAGGGCAAATATAAATGCAGTGGTGTAAGCAGGTGCAACCTGGAAACACAAATAAGGTAAATTAGGATTTTCTCTAGAGATATCTCTGCCACACGGGAAGCCATCTTTAATGTAGGCACATATTCCATGCCCATGGCGATCTTGGGGGTCAGATTTAGATGTTAAGTTAGAGTATTCGTTAATTATGAACTCATCTAGGGAAGAATATGTCCGGTTTCGTCTCCTGTAATTGGGTTTCAACCTCTGGAAGGTTGGAACGTAGACCCCTTTGTTCATTGAGTTTTTGAACTCTGGATCTCTGATGAGCTGCCAGATCTGAGGACTGCCAAAGATGCCAGCTTTCAACTTCTCCATGGTTAATCCTGTAAAAGTCTGGCAAAAGTACATGAAGAAGTCACCATTCTGTCTCTAGCCACTAGAGGATTTTTTATGACATTCCTTTCTTTGCAGGGTAACAATTCCTCTCACACAGGCATGTCCTTCTTCATGTGATGCTGAGTACGGTCCCTACTATACCGCATGCACAGAAAACATGATGAGGCCAGACTATTGTCCCAACAAAATGTTCATCATCTTCAGGTCAACAAAATAAAACAACTTATGCTGATCATACCCAATTATTTCCAACACATACTTGCCCGTTTCATACTTCTCCTTCAGTGTAATCGAGTGAGCGATTGGTACAGAGGCAAATTGGTTGCCATTTTATAGCAGAATATATTTCAGTGATCGTTTTCTGGTAACAATGAACAGTCTCCAATCTTTGTTTTCGTACTGCGGTACTACAAACTTGAGCAGAAGCTGTACAATATCTGCACAATACAAGTCCTTCACTGTAAAATAAAATCCGGAGTTACTCTTGATGCCTGTTGTGGAAGAAGCTGATGCAAGCACTGTCAGAGAGGTGTTTTTGTTTTCCTACAATCTGGATGCCAACAGTTCGCCAGAGTCCTTTGACAAGCTGAGGTTTCTTCCCTCGTGCTGTTAGACATTGGAATCTCCTCCCCGTATCCTGCTTTGCTGACTTTATTAGCATGCAGAAATTTAAGTGTAATCTGAACAGATATCTTGCTGCTCAACTCCATACTTAGTGATCATTCGACTTTTTTTGGAATACCATCTTCAAGAACCATTTCTTCAACAAAATAATTATTAAATGTAATGTCCAAATATAATTAGAATAGTTTCTTTTAGTTGGCAAGCTTTGAAGACCAACCTCTAGATCATAATTCTAGTGATATTAATTTCATATCAGCTTGACCAGCCTTATTACATCTCCAAGAACTCGTCTCCATTCGCTTGTCATGATGTTATTAGTATTTCCTGTTGTGGCGGATCTTGATCGGATATGTTTATATTCGGAATCCAATCTTTTGTAATTTTACCCTTAAGAAAAATTTTCATCCCTTATTGACTCCTCAGACATGCTTCCATTATCATATCTATAATCATTTGTGATAACAACACCATCTTTACTTATGGTTTCTTTTATTGATTATTCTTGTTAATTGGTTTGAATGAGATACCATATCCCTTTCGACAATTTTATGCCGAGTTCTTTCACTTTTGCATTATGAAATTTCAGGTTTTTTGTTGTTGTTTTTTGTTGTTGTTTTTTGTTTTTTATTTTTTTTCATGAAAACCGTTCCAGACAAGACATGAAGCCACTTAATGAACGGGGCTAAAATTACTTTAAAGTAAAAAAAAAAAAAAATTATAGCCAACAATAAGTGTTAGATGGATAGCGTTCGACCCAGAAAACAGCAATTCTCCCCCTTTGTCAGAAACATGAAATATGAAGATTAAAGTAAAAATAAAGAAAGTGAGAGTCAAGAGGTTGCCAAACGATAAACTCAAGATCAACTTTCTATTCTTCTGAGGTCAATAGTTATTTCTTTTGTACTACGTTTTCTTTAGTTGAATATGTCATGATTAATGCATAATGGCTCTGTAATTTGTCAGCATGTGGAACTTAATAATAGTTTTGGCGGGAAATTTTTCAGTTTTCTTTTGTTGTGAAGTAAATGCCATTTTCTGGTCCCATAAGGGTTCGAAACAAAGATACAACTCAGTAATTACTAAAAAAATAAAATATATTGAACAGAAAAGCAAATACAACAACAACAAAAAAAGAGTAGATATACATCAGTCCGACTGCCAAGTGTGTATAACTTGTCCATAACGTCAAGAGACATATTCTCTCGGTCTTTATGATAAGTGAAAGAGTTCATTGTTATCCGTAAGGTGGACATACCACAACATGCTTTCAAGCCCGGTTTTATAGTTTGGACCATTCGTTTTGCAATTCTATTTAATGTTATAGACGGAGAAATTATTAGACACTTATGTTTTTGGTACTTCATTTTTCTGAAATATGATATATATATATTTTTTTTTTATACTATATTAGTTTTTCTATTGTGCACAAACAACTTCAGGTCATGGCAAAAACAAAGTCAAGAAATATAAAATACCAAGAGAATACTGAGCCATTGGTTAATTGGGCCATGCCTAAGGGTCCGGCAATACAAGAGATGGGGACTGGCTGTTTAATAAAATTATCAAGGATGTTTTTGTTATACACTCTGATACCTGCACTCTGACTTGGGTTACTGAGCTGCAATCATAGTGTGTGTAGCTGACTGACTAGCTAATTAGTGTACCTATTTACTATGCCTCCCCACGGGACAGAGTTAGACACCAGGGTCGTTTTTTAATGTGGAGAAAAGGTACAAAAATTAAAATTGTCTTAGTCGTGAAGGATTTCTCCTCCACCGAAAGAGAACAAGAAAATGAAGTGCAGCATCTGAAGAACAGATACTACACTTTGATCTTGACCAAAAGGCCAAGACAACCGGCTTGTGTAGCTGATGTAGAATCATAGCGAACATTCAGGCAGGAAAAATGTCAGAAATCAAACGAAACAGTTCCTGCAGGAAGAAAGAAAAAAAGAAAACAAAGAAAAATCACGAAATAAACAGAATAAAAGATCTGTTTATTTCTTTGAAAGGTTATGAATTTTGTTTGAAATATCATTACGTTTTGTTGTTATTGTCAGCATGTGTCCATGAAAATGTTCATGAGCTTGAAGGTTTCAAATCTCTGTATGCATATAAACACATATACAGTGGCGCCAAAAAAAAAAGTCCGCACTTGTCATTTTTTTCAAAAACCGCAAATTTAAGATAAATTGAATGTAACTGTTTAAACCTCATTTGATTCGCCTTTTATTCTTCTATAATTCTAGCTGTTCATATTTTGACTTCAAAAAAATTAACTTCAAATCGAGAAGTCAAAAAGAAACTCCGCTGAATGGAAAATTGTTATTTAAATGTAATTTTAGAACATCAGCGCAACATAAATACAACAGGAGCACAATGAACTAGTTAATATTTAGTAGCATAGCTCTTTTGCAATTTGACAGCCTGCAATCTTTGGGGCATTCCTTAAATTAGTTTGCCACAATACTCCAGTGAAAGGGCATCCCACTTCTCTTTAATTTTGGTCCAAAGTTCTTCCAGGTTTGAAATTTTATCATTGCGTAGCTGTTGCTTAATGTAATGCCATACGTTTTCGATAGAATTGAGGTTTGGAGATTGTGCAGGCCAATCCAAACATGGAATATCATGCTCTTCAAGGAACTTCTTGACATTGCCAGCTTCGTAAATGGGAACATTATTCTGCATGAAGATAGGATTATCATCTAAGTTCTGGCAAAAGTAGGGTAGAAAATGCTCAGTCAGTATATTAATGTACTTGGTCGAATTAATTCGACCTTGCAAGCGAACTATAGGCCCTGGACCATTGGCATTAATAACGCCCCACACCAAAACTGAATCTCCACTACTTTGCAGCATTGAAACTATGCACCTAGGATTAAATTCTTTGTCCGTCCTTCAATGGACGTACTGCCTACAATCACTGCCTAGCCTATTGAACTTGCTTTCGTCGCTAAAAATCAATTTCAACCAATATGAAGAGTCATGATCTTCATTGAATCTGATGAAGTCCAGACAGCGCTTTCTGTTCTTTTCAAAAATCATTGGCTTGCATCTGGCAACACAGCCTCACAAATTAAATTTCTTTACTCTCTTCTTAACTGTAAAAAGAGAGCATTTTTTAACAAGATTACAGTTGTTGGATTTGGGAAGCCATTTCAAATCTGTTTCTGAAGCTGCGGATCTTGATAGCATTATCTTCCTTGTAAGAAGTAACTCTAGGACGACCAGATTTAGGGGCATCACGAGCACTGCTGGTGTTTTGGTGCCTTTGCACAGTCTTTCGTACTGTTTTATCATCATATTTTAATCTGCGGCCAATTTCTCAATTGGATAAACCAGAAACATAGAGATTAATGAGCTCCTGACGATCACTAAAGGAGAGTCGAGGCATATGGACTAAATGTATAACCTGGAACAACAAGGAATTACGTACAGCGGTCAAAAAGATAATATAGTAATCGTTAGAAGTGTGAATTTGGTAAATTGGATTATTTAAGGGGAACGGCTCATCAAGAACTTGTTTAGGTTGGACTTAAAGACGACCATATTGCAGTCAGCTGGAAAGCAGGCAAACGAAAGAGAGTTCTACAGGTGTGCAGTTCTTAGACAGAAGCTTTGTTCATGGAATTTACGTTTAGGTTTAGGCACAGATAAAGAGTGGGGGAAATTATTGATAGTGTTTTCAACCAGACAAGTATTTCTCGAGAATGTTTGGCAAGAGGGGACCATAAATTGAAGATCAGATAAGCATTTGCCATCAAAATAACGATAAAACAGAAACAGGCTCACAACGTCTCTTTTGTGAGAAAGAGGTTGCAGGGGAGAGAAAAGGGCTATCCCCCACTAAGCTGAACTCTGGCACGGCAGGATAAGGTCTTTCTAGCAGCTCCCGTCCAGATGTGACAGCAATACTCGATCCTTGGACATACCTTGCTCTTATAAAGGTAAAGAATTGCATCAGATATCTACTGGATCAAGAGAAGGATCCCACCAATTTTTCGAGTGAATTTGGCAACAGATTTGATGTACGTGTTCCATTTTAGATCAGGAGTAAAGGTCAAGCCCAGAAGCTTGTCAAAACATGGAGCCTCCCCAAGACGAGAGCCATTTATTTCAATTGATGCCAGATGGGAATCAGAACATTGATGATGTAAAGATAGGAGCTTGTCTTTAAGTGCATTAAAAGTAACCAGCCACTTTTTCCCCCATTGTAGCACATGCTCAAGATCAGAGGAGAGAGAATCAGAGAGAACTTGGTCATTTATGGCCTTTGATGTGCTGCCATAGATGGTCGTGTCGTCAGCAAAATTGTCTACAAATTATCTAAGGATGTGGTTTGGAAGATCATTAATGTAAATTAGGAAGAGAGTTGAATCCAGGATGGACCCCTGAAGGGCTCCAGCATTAATTCTATGAGCTTCTGATTTCTGCCCATCACCCACTACTCTTATGAACCTCTCAGAGAGAAATCATTTAATAATCGAAAAGACATTTCCAGCTATATCATAGCTGGTGATCTTGTGAAGTAGACTTTTGTGACATACCCTAATAAAGGCCTTTGATATGTCAAGAGCAATTGCCCTAGAAAGGAAGCCTCTGTCGAGAGTTTCGCTAATCCTATGAGAAATAACCGTAAGCACATCTGCTGTAGATATAGCAGAACGGAAACTATATTGCATGTCACTAAGAAGGGTTTTTTTTGCTGAAGTTACTTTTCTATTTAACACAGATTCAAGTAGCTCATGATGCACAGGAGACTTATTGATCTGTACTGAGAGGGAGATGACCGATCATTCAATTCTTAATGCAGGGCATACTAAGGAGATTTTCCAGGGTGTTGGCAAGCAATTCTGCTTAAAACAATGCTCAAACAGCTTTGTAAGTATGGGAGCTAGTTCTGGTTGAAGCTTTTGGAGCACTATGATAGGAATGCCGTCAGGGTCAGTTGCTTTACTGAAATCAAGGCTTTTGATTAACTTGGCAACATCACGCACAGATATTTGTATGTTGTATAGCGTGTTTTCTCATACAGGAGGAAATACAGGGAGTTGGCAGCCTTGGTCGCATAGGGTAGAATTAGCTGCAAAGTTCTTGGCAAAGAGTTTGGCTTTGTTTGATGCTGGCGAGATTACCTCAGGTCTATTGATGATGGTTGGGATAGCACACATGCTCCTGTGCAGGATTTTGTTTGCTATTTGTCAAAACTGGCTGGAATCAAGCCACTGCTCAGCTACTTTGGACTTGACGGACTTGTCATACAACTCTCTCGTGTTCTTCATTACTCTTTTACAGTGATTGTTGGCAGTCCTGAAAGCGGCTTTAGTCTCAGTACATCTGTTACGTTGAAAGCAATGGAAAAAGTGATTTCTGTGCACAATTGCAGCAGCTCATTCCAGAGAGAACCATGGCTGGCTATTAGATTTTTGCTGGGATTTTTTCGAGGGTATGAAACGGTCTATACCTACAATTAACCATTCCGTCAGGTCTGATACTATAGAAGACACATCCTTTTTAAACATGGAACGCAGAAGAAGAAATTTAGTTAATTGTTAATATGTAATTTTGTATTCATTACGCTTTGTGGTTACTATTATCATGTGTTCATGGACATCTTCCTTTAAGTTTTCAAATCTCTTTATGCATGTAAACACAAATATATCTCAAACTAAGACCTTTACTTTGTTATGCGAAGATGCACAGTTCGCCTGCTGCGTAGCATCTATATATGCCATTTAACTGTAAAAAATGATGGAAAGGGGGACCATTGTATTTTCTGTTCAAGAGCCTATAATACTCTTAGTCCACTCCTGTTAAACACAACCCCACTCTGTCAACTTGTAATTCATCTCGCATATAGGCCATGGTATTTATTTTAAGCCAACCATATAATTTATTCTGGCGAAAATTCTGTAATTCAGCATGTTTAAAACATTTGCATACATAATTCTCCATGTACTAAGTAGATCTAGGTTACCAGCATTTAAGTGCAGTGAATAATCCCATAATGCCTTTCGTGCACAATTTCAGTTATTTCTACTTTATAATCTGAAAAAAGTTGATTATCAAATATAACAGCAAGTTATAGGAAAATATACCAGAAATAACAGTTGGAAATAAGTTATACACCATCCACTATGACTAAACAATCCTTACAGCTACATGCCTAGAAAATGGAGATATTAAACCTGACCTAGTTATATGACAATAATAAGAAAGAAGCAACCTTAGTAGAAGTTAGTATCCCCAGTAAGGCTGGGTAAAACAGAGTTGAAAGGAAAAGATAACGTCATAGCAAAGTCTTATGTACGACATAAAAAGAAACTGGAATTTAAGGAAGATATTTATTATTGCAGAAATTATTGGAGCAATCGAACTCATGAAAAGAATTTGAAAAATTACCTGGCAAATACACTTGGTAAACCAAATTCAAGTGAGCGTCAAACAATTGCACTTAAAGAGACGGTTAGAATCTTAGATATCTCTTGGTTGGAATGTCTGACACAGTGAATAAACAAAATAAGAAAATTTTATTTGGATTCTCCAAATTACTGTTCTCATCTTGAGCGTTATTTTCACAAAGTTCAAGTCAATGTAACCTCCGACATTCTTCAGGTGTATCTTGTCAAACTTGGGAATCTTTTTGTTGAAGTCGGGAATCTGCATGGAATTTCAAACCAACCTTTTGTTTAATCCATTAGCATAGTATGATTTCGTTCCATCAGCCATAACTGGGTAAAAGTTCCAAGTAATTCACATTTGTATTTTGAGTGTTACCCACACTGAGGATTGAATCTTCAATCCACAGGAGAGTGTAAATTTACAACTGAATTTTTACCAAGTACTTTATCCACTACACCACGGGTCCTTGTCATCTCAAAAGTCAGAAAGAAACTCTTGCATTATTTGTGGTCTTACAAAATCTTCATTACATATCCCATTATTTTCTACTGATTGCGTTTTCACTGTTGAACACTTATTCCATTTATTGTTCTTTATTTTAGATCAGATTTGTTTTAATATTGGATTTTGTAATGTTTTTCTTACTAGCTGAATCATAGATAGCATTAATTTCTACCTCATGCTAGTATTTATGTTCAAACTTTTTCCGAAATTTCGTCATTTTGTCCCTTTACACACTCTACATCGGTAACAAATCCACGTAAGTTATAGTATTTCCTTTTGCATGCAACGGTCGTTCCACAAGTAATGCCTCCTATTTTTTATTCTACCTGGATGAATCAGATGGTGTTAGTTCACTTAGTACATCCCACGACGTTGGATGAACACATGTTACTGATAGCTGGACGCCATATTGAATAACTACTGGAGACAAGGGAAATAACTAAATATATAGAAGAAGGCCACCAAGTTCGATAACTCTAACTTTAACATTGCTGGTGTTTTCTGGTGTCAAGTGTAAATCAAAGTTCCAACAAAAGAAGAAAAAAAACAAAAAAAAAAAACCGGCTTATTAATACAACAAGCCTCTTCGAATTTCAGTGGAGGCTCCCGTCTTCATCAAACACTCTGCGACCTGTTCCTGTTCCTTAATCGATTCAATTTGGATTTCTTCCTTTACCAACATTTTCTTTACTCTGGCCACATCAGCTCTCAAACGTCTGTCACTTACAAGATTTGATGACTTTAAGGTCTCTACCAAAGATGCGTTGTGTGTTTTGAAAAAGTACTTCAGTCAACTTGGGTAGTCTACAGATTCCTTGCAGCATGGCAGCTATCAATGCACCTGCATCAGCAGCTCCACTGAGTGCAAGAGTCTCAGACGCCAATGGGCTCTTAGTTACTCGGTCAAGTTGTTTTGATAACCAGCATATAGGAGCCAGTCTATTCATCTTACCATAAACAAAGATGATAAACCCTAACCCTGTTAGGAACCATCCTCCAAGCTGGCATAGATAGCATCAGAATAGCAAACCACACTAAAATATGGAGGATTTCCCAGTTGTGGGAAGGATATGGAACCTGTCTTTTATTTTAGCCTTAATAGTGACTTGTGGGCTTCAAAAAGTAACTTCACTTTAGGGTCGAGTCTGGGAAGATACCCACATCATTTGGCATCATTTTTTAAATCTGTCTTCCCCTCTTCATTTAGTTCATCATTTTTCCTTAAAGATATTCCTGCAAGATCGTTACTTGAAATTCTTTGAACAGCAATAAACGTTATTTCCTGCACTGATGATTGCAAAAGCATGAAACATAAGTGTATGTAGGTATAAAAATTAATTATTTATAATTATAATTAGCTCGCCCCTTTCAGAAATAAATTCTCAAAATCGTGAATTGTCTGGGAAATAATAATAATAAAAAAAAGTTGGTTAGCTATCCTTATTACAAGATCGTTATTTCCTGCCACTCAATCACGTTAAGCTTTATTTTATGCTAAAATTTTCCTTCATTTCGTGGCGATTGACTGTGGTGACCCAAGAATTTAGTTCCTTGCTAATGGCTTCCTCACAGGGTTCTAGTATATATATATATATAAAATATATTTTAGTCATCGACATACAGTCCTGTTTCGTTGTATCACAACTCATCAGTGCCGCTAGACTAGCACCTATCCCAAGCCGAGGATCGAACCTAGAACCGTCGTGATGACAGTCGGCAGTTCTACCCCTTGACCACGGAAGCGGTGCCGGTAACTAATCTGTCCGAATGTCTATTTAAATAAACATCCGTCCGCCACTCGTAAAGTGCTCAAACGTGTTTGTTTGTAAACAAACCGCGAGCTTCGCATTTTTCAGCCAAATTAAGTAGCGAGTGAGATTATTTACGATAGTGCTCAACTCAAGGAGGGGGGATATATATATATATATCTGGAAACATTTTTTTTTTTTCAATTATATTTCACCTTTTTATTTATACCAATTCTTGATTTATGAAGCTCAATGTAATTACAGAGCATATAACAAATAAATGACAAAAGCCTATATTCAAAATTTCAAGATGTTGTCCATCTTACAATTTATTCCTTTAAGTATGTTGACATTCACAATTCTTGATAGCACCTGTTTCGTAGCACAAAATCATTCATATAATTATTAAATCAATCAATGAATATATTCTGCATTTAACTCATTTAATATTTCAAAATATCTGATATTTATTATTTAAAAATGTCCGATTGCTCTCAGAGAAATACCTTAAGAATAATAATTATGAAAATCTAACATAAAATAAAACAAAGTTTATGTATTGCAGAACTTTTTGGGGTGTGAATTACTAATTCTGATTCTTATGACTAGTATTAACAATTTGGTTGTTATCTTCATAACGTTTCGAGTAATATGGTCAACGACATTATTTTATTATTGGAATCCTTTGAGATGAGTAATTTGTATATTTATTTATTTATTTATTCATTTATTTGTATATTTATTTATTTGTTTGTTTGTTTATTTGTTTATTTATTTATTTATTTGTATATTTATTTATTTATTTGTTTGTTTATTTATTTATTTATTTGTATATTTATTTATTTATTTGTTTGTTTATTTGTTTATTTATTTATTTATTTATTTGTATATTTATTTATTTATTTGTTTGTTTATTTATTTATTTATTTGTACATTTATTTATTTATTTGTTTGTTTATTTATTTATTTGTATATTTGTTTATTTATTTGTTTGTTTATTTGTTTGTTTGTTTGTTTGTTTATTTGTTTTTATTTGTTTGTTTATTTGTTTTTCATTTGTTTGTTTATTTGTTTATTTATTTATTTATTTGTATATTTATTTATTTATTTGTTTGTTTATTTGTTTATTTATTTATTTATTTGCATATTTATTTATTTGTTTGTTTATCTATTTATTTATTTGTATATTTGTTTATTTATTTGTTTGTTTATTTGTTTGTTTGTTTATTTGTTTGTTTATTTGTTTGTTTGTTTATTTGTTTGTTTAATTGTTTGTTTATTTGTTTGTTTGTTTATTTATTTGTTTGTTTATTTGTTTGTTTATTTGTTTGTTTATTTATTTGTTTATTTATTTGTTTGTTTGTTTATTTGTTTGTTTATTTATTTGTATATTTGTTTATTTATTTGTTTGTTTATTTATTTATTTGTATATTTGTTTGTTTATTTGTTTGTTTATTTATTTGTTTATTTGTTTGTTTGTTTGTTTGTTTATTTGTTTGTTTATTTGTTTGTTTGTTTATTTATTTGTTTATTTGTTTGTTTATTTATTTGTTTATATATTTGTTTATTTGTTTATTTGTTTATTTGTTTGTTTATTTGTTTGTTTATTTGTGGACTGTTATCCTCATCTTCATAGTTGTTGTTTTACAATATTTTGTCCAACTTTTACGATGGCCTTCGTCAGGTGGTTAACTGCAACGTCATAAGAATGCCGAGTCTCTTAACTGCATCGTTCGTATTTACTGCCTCCCATAGTTGTTGTCTCACCACGTTTTGGCCAACTAATTCTCTGGTTGACTTTGGGTAAAATGGAAATCGCTATCTTCAGACAATGTTCACCTGGAACCATAGAGATTCAACGCCTCTATCCACTGCGCCACGGGCCCCGAAAGGCAATCAAGGTTGGATTTTTTGGTCTTATAAATCCAAGTTTTTTGTTCTTATTTAGTCTTGCATTATCGGGTCTGTACCGTATGGTATATTAACAGTATGGACCTGACGATGCAAGATTATATAAGAACGCCGTGAAAGACTGGATAGGAATGCTGCGACCTTCTTTAAACTATGCAAAGTGTTTGATTGGAAATTCTATGCTGGTTCCAAAGTTCGACGTAAAGATTCCCAAGTTCAAAAGATGCACTTAAAGAAAGTAGGCTTTCATATTGGTCGAAACATGAATATGACATTATTCATCTTTCTCTTCCATGGCAAGATGATGTGATATAAGGGTCATAAAGTGAGATTTGAAAAGCTAGTGCCTGAAAGGAAGAGCATTCTGGTCTACAAACATATTTTTTATGTGTTATTTCACCCCAAACAATGCACGGTACTACTTTGTCATAAGGGGCTACTATTTGGGACTAAATTTACAGGGAGTTGAGCAGCGAGATATCTGTTCACATTACATTTGAACTTCTGCATAACAGTACAGTTGGGGAAGCAGGGACCCAGGAGGGAATTCCAAAGTCTAGAATTTTGAGGGAAGAAGCTATTTGAGTAGAAGGCTGTATGACATCTAGGGATCTCTACAATGTAGGGGTGGGAATTTGCTGCTTGATAGGTTTGTTAGGGGTATCTACGTCAAAGGGGCACAAATGCTTTGAGTTTGTCAGAGCACTTTCCATTAAAATACTTGTGAAACAAGCACAGAGATGCCATATTTTAGCGATGAGACAGATGTTGGAGTTTGGTTGATAGTGTGGGACTTATTAGGTTGGCTTCTCTTTTTTAGACCCTGTCTAGGAGCGAGAGACAAGTGGTAGATGCACCAACCCAGATGTAGCAACAATACTCCATGCATGGACGAATAGTGACTTTGTAGAGATACAGGATACTCTCACGTGTGAGTAACCTTCTAGCACGGTAGAGAGTGCCCACCTTCTTTGCAGCAGCCTTGGCAATTACCTCAATGTATTTGTTCCAATTCATGCTTAGTTTGAATGAAGAACTTTCAGGTAGTGTATCATTAGCCATAACAATCGGTGGTTGAAAAGGTTTCTTGTAATTATTAAAGGAAAGAAGCTTAATCTTAATAGCATTGAATGTTACCAATCCATTCACATGAAGTTATTTATCTGTCTTTCACAGCGGAATGATGTAACACAAGGGTCGGAAAGTTAAGATTTAAAAGCCAGCGCCTGAGAGAAAAAACATTCCGGCCTGCAAAAAAAAAAAAAAAAAAAATGCCTTGGCAGCCTTGTCTACATTCTCCAGTAGGGGCGCCTCAGGTGATTAGCAATAAACTAACCCCCTTCTTAAAGGCAGAAGGAAATTCATTCCATCAACAGTCATTCGCAGTGTCTCTTTCTTACTGGCAGAATCTGTGTATCTATGACGGCATATACCTGCCATTATTTCTTGATTACTTTAGGCTGTCATCCTGAAGAACTGCATAATGCCCCGTTTCTTGTTATTGCTTATTTTCTAAATAAATGATCGGATGCAATTTATGCTGTAGCAACCAATATGTCAGATGAAAACGAAACCGCCACCTCGTCTTAACGCCTACAGAGACAGATGACAGTTGCTATTAAACGATTTTCTGCTAAAACTACAACTAGAAGAGACAGCAGTTTCAACGCTATTTTCAAAATGACATTTTCTCATGGTATTGCATTCATTTTCTCCGTGTTTCTTTTGTTTAATCTTTTAACCTGCTTTGTTTTTTTGTTGTTTTTTTTGTTTTTTGTCTTTTTATTTATCTATTTATTTATTTTTGTCTTTTTTTTGTGCAACTACACTATAAAGGCGAAATCCGAAATTTTTAAATATTGAATTTCAAGGCAAACCAATGGTCTCTACTCAATTGTCATGTTACAGTAATGAATATATCCAAAAATTACGGAAAACATTAAGGTAGAAAGAAAATTATTAAAGAATATATATATATATATATATATATATATATATATATATATATATATATATATATATATATTTTTTTTTTTTTTTTTTTTTTAACGAAAATTAGCAAAAAAAAAAAAAAATGCTTGGCTAAAAAAAAAACACCGGATACTTCCAAAGGGGAGGTGAATAGCATGTAACTATTGCCATTTTTTTTTAATAAATTGTGCATTAACAATCATAAATATGAGTTACTTGCATTGTTTTCAGCATAATTGAATCACTTCCCTTGTTATAATGTCACGTGTTACCAAAGAAATATGGCGAGGGTTTTTACGATAAAGATCGAAAACTCATGTTTTTAAATAATGCGGTAATATTTAAGTACTTCTGACATGCCAATTAAGTAGATACTATTGTTTTTGATTGAAACTGAGACAGAAAGTCAGTAGATACCATAGTTTTTTTTATTGATTTTTTTTTTCGTTTTCCGAATTTCGCGATTGTAGTGTAGTTGCACCTTTGTTATCTGTAGAATCTAACGGTTTTACAGTATCTTTAACCTTTTACTGACCTTCGCCTTGGTTATAACTTGTGAAAGCTTTCCAGATTTAGAATGGCTGAGCCTGTTCTCCGGATATTTTTAGGGAATACTAGAATTTAGTAATTCTTTTTCCAGGAAAAGAAATTTCAATGTTTATACAGATAAAAAATACAGACGAAAATCGCATTTCCAAATAAAAACTCTTCGGTATATTTCCGTATTGGGCAAAAATAAATATCTACACTAAAAAATACGAGAAATTATCGTGTAAAGTTTTAATCAAAAGTAAAACTCTATTTTATTATGTTTTACATGACTCTGCATTAGCCTGAGTGCAGTTGCATAAAAAAACAAAAAGCAAGAAAAAAAACAGGAAAAGTAAATCTTTCAAGAGGTCGTACTCCCAGATAACGTAAAAGCATTCTTTTTTATATTAAGAATTTCTTTCTAAATAATAACGTTATTATTAAAAAAAAAAAAAATTCTTAACATGGTAAAAAAGTGACTGCTGAAATGACGAACTGGTTTATCGCCCCTGTTTTACTCTTCAAAATTACTCAATGCGATAAAACAGAAGTTAACTCTTGTATATTTTACCTACTTTTAATATTTCTTAATTATTTCGTACCATGTTATCCTATTCCTCCATTCTCATTTCATATCTACATGTTATAAAGACAATTTGTGTTTTGTATAATTCTGGTTCTTTCCCCCTTCTGATGAGGAACACTTTAGGGATGTATTCCGCGTTCATCCTCCTGACATGTTCTAATCAGTATAGCCATCTTTTGAAGAGTAGGTTGGCTCGTCCACGTTTCTCAGTGTTGTGGATCCCCGTCCTGCCACTTGACCTGCAGGATGCGACGCAGACACCTCATGTGGAAGCTGTTCAGTTTCCTTTCATGCATTGCGTGGGTAGTTGATGTCTCACTGCCATAGAGGAGAGTACTGAGCACGCAAGCTTGGTAGACACGTAATATGATCCTCTCAATTAGCCTTGAGGTGTTCCACACTCGCTGGCTTAGTTGGACATGACTTCTACTGCTTTTACTAACCTGGTGTTGATCTCCGTGTTGATGGAGAGTAAATTGGAGATTGTAGACCCAAGATAAGTGAAGTCCGTGACAGCGTTCAGGCTGTACCCGTTGATGCAGACGCCTGCAAGAGTCTCTGTATATCTATATATCCATAAAAGTGAGAATGTGCGTGTGTGAGGATACTTCTCAGCCTGTATAATCAACAAAATTTTTATCTACAGACTTGAAATTTAGTATATAGTGTATTCAGACATGTGGAAAACTTTTGAATCGGTTTTCATCCGAAAAAAAAAAGGGTAGCTAAGGGGTAAAAATTGAAAAAATGTTACTTAGGGAGTCATCGGATTTTTATCTGTTTGCCAACTGTTTCACAAATGCGCATGCGTGAATGCTTCACATTACAGATTCCTTATATTAAGAATAAGGAGATTTGAAAACACGTTTTAAAGATCATGTCAAGCTGGCATAATAGTTATTGTAATTGTCCTACTGGCTTTAGATTTTGGTTTCGATCTCAGCTCGAGTATTTTTCTTTTACTTATAAGAAGTGAACTGATTAGAAAAAACGTAATACTCGCATGCACATGTCTCAGTTTCTTTCCGTTTTTATTCATATTTTACTTCATTTTTTTAAAGGAATTTAAACATTACGTTTAATACATACGACATTTCTGTTTATAATAACTATGCATTAATTAAGGTATAATATTTATGTGTATTTTGCAATCAGACAACGCTGTAGGGCCTACTAGTATATATATATATATATATATATATATATATATATATATATATATATATATATATATATATATATATATATATATATATATAAAGAAGGGCTTTAAAACTAAAACAAAGCTAAAGAATGTACGAAATTTGTAATAATAAAAATTTGCTCCAAACTTTCAACTCTGCAATCATTGCTCAGAACTGTTCAGAAAGTTTTTCACCAATAATAATCTATAATATAAATCTCATCTGTCTGTTTAAATGTATGTACGTTTGTATAGCTGTCTAAAACTTTCGACAGAGGCGACAGATTTCCACAAGATCAGTATCATTTTGAAAGTCGACCCTTCGGACGAAAATATCGAAAAATTGGCTAAAAACATTAATTCCTTTACCCTCACCAAGGCACTTTTCTACAAGGAGGGGTCGCATTTTTTCGCCGATATTTTCGAAAGTCATCCGCTCTTTTCAACTGACTAGCCTTAATTTAAACCTTCGCCACTCCGGTTTGGCAATGGATGCGACGGCAAAGACGTCACGTTTTTTTTTTTTTTGGGGGGGGGGAGGGGTCACGTTCTTTTTCTCCTTCGTGGTACGGGTTCGAGCCTGCCTGCCTAGTACCACTTTTTTTTTTCAACACACATCTCCAAACACCCGGGCAACGCCGGGCACACAGGCTAGTATATATATATTTGATTATGTGGCACTAATTGTTCTATTTAAGAAATACATATCGAATTTTATTGAAAATATTTATCCATTAATATAAAGTGAAGAAACAATGAAAATAAGATACGAAATGTCAATTCTAAAATGATTTTTTTTTCCATAGAGAATACAATGTTTAATGGAATTCAAATGGTAGAGGGTCATTGAGTACAGTTTGGTATTGATGAACGAAAGAAGGAAGTAATAATAGATATCTATTGCTATTTTTGTGTGCAAGAAATATGGCACAATGTCTAAAACAGACGTGTGTGCGGGGAGGAAGCCTCAACTATTTTGAAATATACTTACTCATTTGTGGATTAGTCTATGCTTATGAATAACCATTATATCTATATAATTATAAGACTCAAATGATCTTGTAACGAGTGATGTAACCCACTTTCCGGTTTTCGACATCGGGTTGCGCATGCGCGTATAAACATTAACCCATAACAACGTAAACAAATAAACACAAATCGCTTCTTTTGCAGATTTTGATCTGCGCACTGAAACATTAACGTTATTATTTCGAAATTATTATTTAACATGGGAAGAGTGGGGGTGTTTTGCAACTATTCTTTACTAGGGGGGTACTGGCGTTGCCCGGGTGTTTGTAGGTGTGTGGAGGGGAGTAATAACCTTGCTTATATATTTTAAAAAACACGATGTTAAAAAAAATCGGAAAAACCAAAACGGAAAAAAATGACATAAATAAACCTGTCGGATCGAACCTACAATCTTAAGATAACAATGCTGTGTGTATGGGGGGGGGGTAAACTAAAGAACAAGCGAAGTAATAAAAAAACGTTGCCCGGGTGTTTAAAGGTGGAAAAGAAAAAAAAAATAGTTTTGGTCGGGAGACGGGATTGAACCCGAAAGCCTTGACGCGGAAACAAAAGCCAACCACGTAACTGTCTCGACCATGAATGAAAGTAACTGATTATCGTGTTAAGTAAGTAAAAACAAAAAAGAGGACAATAAAAATGGTACAATAATTCATTTGTGTCGAGGGCGTGTGGGGGGGGGGAGAAAAAACAAAAGGTGATTAGTAGGACCCTCCCAAACCTGTCTAATTGATAGAGTGCCCGTTCCACTAGGTTTGTAAAAGGAACCTCGCTTCTGCGGGTCAATCTCTAAGTGGGGATGCCCTCTAGATGGGGGTGAATCGAGAAAAGAAAATTTTGTGGGTAAGGAATGGGGATTAGTTTGTATTTCTTTCTCTCTAAGATGAGTGAAATTTAGAGGAAGGGGTGTAAACAAAAATTGCAAGTAGGAAGGGGTGGGGATCTTGGAGGCTTCCTAATCGGGGAGGGATGGAACACACACTCAGCTAGCTGAGAGACTACTTGTTTAATTTTACTTTACAGAACTGCACGTTCCACACCTAGGCGGAGAACACATATTCAAATTTGGCTCCTCTTCGTACACACAGACTTGCTACATGTATCCCTCTTCTGTCAAATGCCGCGCGATGCAGTCTTCTTCTATCACATCTGATTTTCCCCCGTAGTTGGTGTTTAAAGAAAGCGATCAGATCCTGATCAGAAAAAGACAACACTCCCCGGCAACCTTGCAGACACGACGTCCAAATCACCATTCTCGCCACGGCCAGGATCGTAACATAGACCATTTGTCTTTCCCAGTCCCACGACATTGGATACGGTAATTGGGCGAGGATGCTCAGGATCGATGCGAGTCGTCACCTCGCTGAAATATGACCAGTACGGGCGGAATCCCAGCACGAAAGCCGAGAACACGAGCCATATGAATTTAGTTTCACTGTATTTATACTAAAAGCAGGAAAAACAGGGGACAGAGCGAAATAGCGCGAATCTTATAAAAGTCGATGTAAATAAATCTAGACGCACATTCGCAAATCTTTGATATTATTATCTAGGTGGTATATAAACACTTCTAAGTGATAGTAACATCCCCCCCCCCGAGAATGGCGTCGAAAAAAGCCTTTTCGAGACATACAAAAATATGCGCACTGCATTTGCCTTTTATATATATAGACTAGCGGGGGTACCCGGCGTTGCCCGGGTGTTACGAGGTGTGTGTGCTCTTAAATCAAAATGAAAACCGGGGAGGGGAGGGTAAAAAAAAGTTTTGGTAAGTTGGTAGGATCGAACCCGCCCTGAGGCGAAGTTGGAAAATAAAATGTGAAAAAAACATGACACGTTAACCGCTCGCCCAAACAGAATGAGTTACTGAAAGCTGTTTGAATTTATTTAAGTAAGAAGAGAATTGACAGGTGCCCGCTCGGAAGTCGTAGAGTTAACATTCTGTGCGAGCGTTATGACAACGACGACGACGTAAGCAATAGCTATTCAGCAGTGTTAACATTTTCTGCGGGACAGTTTTTAATGGGGTCAATAACCCGGTGTGTTTGTTTTTACCTAACTTTGGGGGAAAACAGCTCCCCCGTTTATTAGGGGAGTGTCTCGTCTCGAAATAAAAGCAACCGTCTGATATGACGATGGTAAGCTGACATTGACCAAACATTACATAGCTTTCTAGAAGTCATTGGGCCAGGGTATTGATTTTCTCCCCCACCGAGCAAATTAGGCACAAGGCCGATTTTTAATGTGAGGAGTGAAGGGGAAATGGGGACCAGCTCCCCAGGGAGTAGGGTAGCTGGATACTGACAATTGGTATGAAGGGTTGCCCCTACATTGAGAAAGGTCTTATATGTGGGGTTGGTATTTATTTGCTCCCCCACCGAGAAAATTAGGCACAAGGCCGATTTTTAATGTGAGGAGTGATGAGGAAATGGGGACCAACTCCCCGGAGATTAGGGGAGCTGGATAGTGACAACTGGTATGAAGAGTTGCCCCTACATTGACTAAGGTCTTATATGTGGGGTTGCCCCCACATATGGTCTTTGCTTGCAGTATCTGCCGGAACAGGTACCACACTTTGATCTTGGCCTGAAGGCTACAAAGATGCCCACTGGCCGTGGGCCAGGGATTCGAATCGAGTTTCGCTTTTTTTTATACCAAAAAACGAAAGCAATATGCGGCAATCCCAAAATGTTGAATATTTAACATTTCAAAGTTGGGCAAATTAAATAGACGGGCAACGCCTGTTCATAACTCGTAGATATTATGATTTCGACATGATATAAAAAGTTTTAAAAATGAGCGATTGCCTCGAGAAGCCGCCAAAAAAAATCCTGTTGCAGACATATAGAAAAAGCGAACCTGCATACATACACACATTTTCACTTTTATATATATAGACTAGCGGGGGTACGCAGCGTTGCCCGGGTGTTTAGAGGTGTGTGTGCTCGGGCGGGGAGGGGGGGGGTAAATCAAAACAAAAGAATAAGCGATGTAATCACCCTGTTTAAGTATTATAAAAAAAAATGTTAAAATTTAAAAAAATCAAGAAAAAAAAAACTAACGTAAGGCAAACGAACGATGTTAAAATTTCTTAAAATCGGAAAAACAAAAACAAAAAAAGAAAACGCGAATGTGATGGAAAAAAACCAGAAAAACGAACATGAAAACTTCTTTAAAAAATCTGAAAAATGAAAAAAAAAAAGACATAGAACGTGAAAAATAGCTTAAATAACCCTGTTTCAATATTAAACCTTTAAAAATCAAAAAAAAAAAAAGACATATCACACCACGATTTGAACTCACAACTTTTAAATAATGACGCCGCGCTCTAATGAACTGAGCTAAGAGGACGTTGACGAAATTAGGTCGGTTTTTTTAATATTTAAAATAATTCATGTTCCGACGTTATTTGTGCATGCGTAGAGCCATCTTGTCATGAGAGGACGGTTTTTGGCTACCCCACCCTGTACAAAAATGGCTAGTTTAGGGTTAAGGAATTAATGTTTTGGGCAAATTTATCGATATTTGTCGGGCGAAGGTTCCAGCTTGAAAATGATACCTATCTGACGAAAATCCGTGGCCTGTGTTGAAAGTTTTTGCGAGACATACAAACACACAAGCACACAAACGCACACACATTTTCGCTTTTATATATATACATAGATTACAATTATACTGTCGGTATTTTCTTACAACTAAACGACTTTAACCCGTTGACAAACGTAAGAACAATTGTAGTAAAGCCACTACTACTACTACTAATAATAATAATACTAATACTACTACCTATCCGTCCTTTTTCCTTCCTTCCTTCTTTTTTTGTTTACATTTCTAGATACAAAATAGTTGTGTGAGAATGGTGAATTTGTTAACACATTTACTAATCTGATTCAGTATTAGTTTTATTTTATTTTATTTATTTAGGTTTTATTTTTTTGCTTCAGTTTTTTTAATTATTTTTTTTTAGATTTTAAGTTTCTATAACTTGATTGAAGGATTCCAATATTGGTTTTTAATTCTTATATTTCTCATCGGTAGGTGCGTTTTTGCTGCTAAATGGCTTTCGTCGGCATTCGATTCATAGGAAAATCATGTTTAATTTTCGATTTTTGAGCGATTATTCGGAAAAATAGGTAACTTTACACGAATAGGGAGGATTTTTTTTTCATGTTTGAGTGATCCGTCCGTGATTTTTCATTTTGATATACTTTCATAGAAATGTTCCTGTTATGTCAAAAAAAAAATATTTTCTTTACGTCACAAGTGTCACGCTCATACATGAATTCCATAGCTAATATAACATACTGACCCAACGGGTCACGGGTAGTCTAGTATATATCTATATGTCTGTAAAAGTGAGAATGTGTGTGTGTGAGGGCACTTCTCAACCTATATACTCAACGAATTTTTGATCTACAGACTTGAAATTTTGCATATAGGGCATTCAGACATGTGAAAAACTTTTTAATCTGTCTTCATCCGGAAAAAAGGGCAGCTAAGGGGGTCAAAATTGAAAAATTGGTACATGGGGCGGAAGGGGGAGTGATTTGATTTTTCTCAGTTTGTCAACTGTTTCACGAATGTGCATGCGCGGCTGTGAAACATGATAGTTTCTTTATGTTAAGAATAAGTAGGTTGAAAAACACTTTGTAAATATCATATCAAGCTGGTCTAATGGTTATCGTACTTGATTTACTCTCATTAGATATTGGTTTCGATCTCAGCTGAAGATTTTTTTTTTTTAATTTTACTTACAAGAAGTTACCTAATTAGAAAAAGCATAATACTCGCATGCACATATCTCAGTTTCTGCATTTATTAAAATATAATATTTATGCATATTTTATGACCAGGAAACATTGGGCGGCCTACTAGTACCTGTATAAAGTTATGTATGTGTATATGATTATCTAGTTTTATGTACACTAATTAACTGATCATTAACACAGATGCTTGGCATGAAGGATGGTAATGTGAGCTGTATTTTTTTTTTTTACTTTACTTTTCTGTAAAGGGGGCAATGAGGAGCCCTTCCTGAAAATTCAATTATGTCCAATTTTTGTGAAATTTTAAACATCTATCAATATATGTTCTGCTAATTGCAATTTTTTGACACATTTTAGAGGGTTTTTAGGGGCATAATATGGGCACAACCTCCCATTTAAATATTTCAAATTTGACATCTGAACCCATGCCACCCAGCTAACGACATTCACTCTGGGCAGACAGACAGAAGATCATTGGCCAGTGTAATTCAGGAGATATAACTTGGATAAAATCCAAGAGAAATCACTCTAAATATTTCTCGAGCTAACAAAGATTTCAATGGGCTCCTTTTTGGAAAGCTAGTCCTCCTCCCCCACCTCCCCCACACACATTAAAAACGACCTTGTGTCACATTTGCTCTCGTGAGAACGCAAATAAAAACCAAAATTAATTAACAGCAACAAACGTTAGGTTGTTAAACATGAATTCAGCAGCCGGTTAAGAGAAAACCATCTCAGACCAGCTAAACAGCCCTAATCATTAAGATTAATGTGTAGTATCTGTTCCTGTTAGCAGCGTCTCTAGTGATTGCTATTTAGATATCGGCCCATATTGGATCACCTGCTTCTGTATTAAACACTGCATATAGGTCAACTAATAATGATGTAAGGGCCGACAAGGAGTTAGACATTCGAACCGCTCGAAACGATAAAAAGAAAATTCTGATCATCGTCTGAGAAACAGAAAAGGATAATTAAAAACAAACCCTGTCGATCTCTCTTTGAAATCCAACCGTTGACAATTTCAAAATCGTAGCTTAATGTTTTCCTGTTGGCATATTTTTCAATATAGTCTCTGTTAACCAAAAACTCGTGCGTTTGTCCATTTTTACATAACTATAACACGCTTATGTCTTTCTAACCTAATACCAGAAGAACGAGGTATCAACTTATGTAAGAGAAACTTCTAAGAACTACTACTGGCTTAAATAATAAGAGAACCATATTTTGTAAAATTGTGAATGACTTCTGTTTATGATAACACATACACCTAGTGGCTCAGCATATGTTAAATGATAGACTATCGATCACCCGTCATTAAGAACTTTATAACCATTGACCATTGGTCATAGCATGTAGGTCAACTAATAAAGATTTGGGGATTTTGGGTGCGCTGAGAGTTTGCTGTCACGTAAGGCAGGATGTAAGGGTCGGCAAAGAGTTAGACAGTTAACCTTTGAGGTCATCGTTTTCTCTGAGAAGAATAGCTTAGGAAATGATGCCAAAGGAAAGAAGCGCATAGAGTGAAAAACCAACGAGATTGAATTCTGTACTTATGCAGAGAAGGTACCGTGCTGACATAAAAAACGTTATTGATGTTTCTGAATTTTTGAGATGAGGATCGGTTATTCGTATTATTTGGATTCATCAGACTACTGTTCTCATCTTGAGTGTGATTTTCACAATGTTTCGGTCGATGTAACCTCCGATTTTCTCCAGGTGTATATTGTCGAACTCAAGAATGTTTCTGTCAAACTCGGGAATTAGGATGGAATTTTGAACGGAACCTTTTCTTTTCTTCACGAGAGGGGTGGGGGTAGCATGCTCTTGTTCCATCAGCCATGACTGGATAGATGTCCTAAGTAATTCGCAATTGTATTTTCAGTCGCCAACACTGAGGATTGAACCTTCAATCTTCAGAATATCACTTTTACAATTGATTTTTCCATGTACTCTAACCACTGCGCCACGTGTCCTTGGAGACAATTCTAGTACGAAAAGAGCCTTAAACCTATTTTTTTTATTTGTAATTGTAATATCACTATGTATTACTGATTATTATTATATATATATATATATATATATATATATATATATATATATATATATATATATATATATATATAAGAAATTTATTACTGTGAGTCCAGAATGAGTTTACATATTGTTTCAACTAGAGGAAGATCCTCAAAGACAGGAAATATCCAACTAGCATCGTCAGAATTCATAGAGTCCATCTATGAATTCTGACGATGCTAGTTGGATATTTCCTCTCTTTGGGGATCTTCCTCTAGTTGAAACAATATGTAAACTCATTCTGGACTCACAGTAATAAATTTCTTATATACTGCTCTGGCTACACATTGAGCACTCTAGTTCGTTTTTTTTCACCACTGAATGCCTACTGGAGAGAAAAACTGAATGCCTACTGGAGAGAAAAACTGAATGCCTACTAGACACTATCCTCGAGTGCCTAAGGTCTCTCTGTACAGGGGTTTGTCAGAAATTCTGATATGAGGACACTTCATTGGAAGTAAACCCTGACTAAATATTCAAAGAAATGGTGTGCTATCTCCTCAAGCCATCCAGCACGTCCCTCAGTTTGCAGACGGGGGCACCCCCTTTAGCAATAAAGGGCAGCTTTGAATAAGAAATAAAAAGCCGTGGACAATGGGGAAATCAAAACAACATATGAAAGAAAATAAAAACTCATACTGGCAGGTCGGTACCCAGGATAAAAAGGGCCCTTCAACCCGTTCATACGCCAGGCGGGAAGATGCAAACAATGGTGTAAACCTTCCGAACTCTGGAAGTGGCTCTCCAACCATGACAGAGGATAACCAGGGTCAGCCATCAGGCCTTGATAACAGAGGTCCTGGCCCCCAAACATCAAATTCAGCAACAAGAAAAAAGAAAAACACAAGAGGCTTAAAAGCTCAGCCGTGGTCTGTTGCAGAAAAGAAGGTGCTACTGTTTTGCTACCACTACTCGAAGTTCGAAAAGTGGAGCAAAACATCCCCTGACATTCTTACCGAGAAAATAAAAGATACTAACCTACCTGAAGAGAAAAAATCTACACCTATTGCCCGCCTGCGATCACTTATTTCGCAGATAGGAAACTATGTATCAGAGGAAGAGCAAAATGAAATTAAGACTACAGCTCTAAAGGAGGCAGAAAAAGACTACATTCCTATTATGGAAGAGGAGAACATTCGAAGAATGGAGTCAAGATGGACCTGGGAAGAAAAGTGGATACTGATGTGGGCAATGGAATATGCTCAGGCAAAATATTCCAAACAAAAACAAAGGACAGAGACTTGGAGGGAAATATTCTTCCATTTCTGTCCAGGCAAACGGAATGTCCCATCTCCAAAAATTAGGTCACAAAGGTACAATAGCCTAAAGGTGATGAATGAGGAAGAAATAAGACATCTAAAAACAGCAGTCGCATCCCTCATTAAAACAAACCAGAACCCACTTCAAAACCCCATAGAAATACCACCCAATAACCTACCCATATCTACGAATGGAAATGAAAAAACCACAAATAGTCCCACACGAGACCTTGATTCTTCGGCACCAATGCTGACAAGTGAAATACCACAAACACCAGCAACACTCCCTCAGGAAATGCCCGAGGTGGATGATTGTTGAGACACTTGTAGTCTGTCTAAACTGTACGAACGAACTGACTAAATCAAGATGGCCGACTCCTATTTATATCACCACAAGCAAGGGAGGTAACCATGTAACTGAAGCAAGGGAGGTAACCAATGTCTACATTAACATTGCTGCTGTCCTCAAGTGAATAATTTATTTCTTATTTAACAAGCCCCTTAGAAGCTCAGACGAAGCTCCTGCCTTGGTCAAACAATCAGACACCTGATCACAACCCCTGATCCATTCTATCTGTATCTCTCCTCTACTCTTCATTTCCTTCAGCCTTGCTACATCTATTCTCAATCGTCGATCGCTTACCAGATTGTTGGAATTCAATGTCTCCACAAGTGATGCATTATCTGTCTTGCAGAGAACGTCTGGCAATTTAGATAACTGAAATACCTCTTGTATCATAACCGCAGTCAAAACACCAGCATCAGCTCCCTCATTCAGAGCAAGAGTCTCTGAGGCCAATGGGCTTTTTGTCACTCTGTCCAATTTCTTTGACGCCCAACACATGGGGGCCATTTTGTCAGTACTTCCTCCAATAAAGACAACAAAACCACCCTGTGAAGATCCATCTTCCAGACTGGCATAAGAGGCATCAGTATAACACAAAATGTGTAAATCTGAGGGCTTTCCCAATTTTGGAAATGTTATAGAACCCTTCTTGGATTTCAATTTTGATAAGGCTTTATTCGCCTCAAATAAGGCTTTTACTTTGGGATGCTTTCCAGTGTTGCTCATTTTACACACATCAAAAGCTATATCAGGGCGTGTTTGAGTTGAAACCCACATCATCTGACCTGCAAGTCTCTTCAACTCATGCTTTTCTTCTTCATTCAGTTCATCATTTTTCCTCAGTATCCTCCCTTTGCTTATTTCTATTGGAGATATGGAAGATACATATAGATCTTGTTCTACAGTGATCCCATTTTCCTGTTGATTAACATTCAGTCCAACATATTTGAATGTTCCACTTTCATGAGATCCCACCTTAAATTTTTCTTTCAATGTTGCAATCACATCCCTTTCAAACTCTGTGTTTCCACAGAAAACAAAATCATCCACGTGCATAGCAAGAATTCCAGTCAAATTTCCTTTAATATCATGCCACAAAAACAATGCATTATCATAAGCACTTGCTACTCCTTTTAATTCAATCAAAGCCTGAGTAACTCTCTTGTACCATGCCCGTGGAGCATCATTCAATCCATAGATGCATCTTTTTAATTTCCACACTTGAGATTTAGGACAAACATCAGATGGTGGCCTCAGGTACACATCTCTCTCTAAAATACCACCTTGCAAAAAGGCTGAGGTAAAATCTATGGTCTGCAGCATCCAATTCTTTATTGATGCGGTTAGCATGACCATTCGCATAGCTTCACGGCTACATGTTGGGGAGTCCGTTTTCAGATTACTATTTTCTTCATAGCCTCGTGCTACAAGGCGAGCTTTCATTGTTTTCTGATTATCCTTGAATTTTTCAGTAATCACCCATCTTGTGGATATTGTTTTTTGACCTGTGTATGGCACACATTCAAATACTTCATAGGTGTTCATGTTTTTTATTTCTTTATGCTTGGCATCCATTACAGCTTTCGACTGCTCTTGTTCAGCGGTGAGCAGGACTACATTTTCCTGTTCAGTATATTGGGGCACTTCTCTCCAATGATCAATATGATTCCAGTTGATACAAACTTGATCCTCGTTTTCATCCTCAGGTTCTATATTGATCCAATGACTATATTTGCCAGTTGATTTAGGCTGTACTGACATAACCTTTCCTTTCTTCCACTCCCCACTTCCATTTATTTTATAAGTTATGGTCTTATTTCGGCCAGGTTTTTCAGTCTTATCTCTTAAACTGGTAGAACTATCAACAACTTCTTCTCTGTCTATATCTTCACTTTCTACCACTTGATTCTGCAACTCCTCCTCCTCAACTGAAAGGTATTCATTCTTCCCTTCTGTAGTGTTTCCCAGCATTTCAGCTTTTTTTGTTCTTTTTTCGTTGTTTTTATTCACTTTCATCAATTGGCACGGATGCATCCTATAAAATGCTCCGCCATGTCTGATTAAGACAAACTGGCCTTCTCTGCCTAACACTTTTGCTGGACCACGCCATCCTTTAAAACCCTGCCTCCGATAATAGATTTGGTCTCCGGTAGCATAATCTTCATCAGCATAAGTTCTGACATTAGACCTGAGAGCTCTCCTAATTCTCTCACTGGACTCAGCTTCCAAAAAGTTTCTCCTTGCACTATCGAGAGCATTTAAATTTTTTCTCACCATGTCACTTGTAGTAGAGGACTCCATAGCAGGTAACTGGTCTGTCAGAATTGAGGGTGTATTTACATTGAAACCGAATACAAGTTCATTTGGACTGTGTCCAGAGTAATTGAGGAGGGCATTTTTTGCACAAATAGCCCATGCCAAGGCAATTTCAGGTTCACACTTCTCATCGTCAATTGTTTTTTTCATTGCCTCAGCAACTATCAAATTATGACGTTCTACAGTACCGTTGCTGAATGGACTTTCTGCGGCAGTAGTACAGGTCTCTATGTTGAGTTTTTCATTCATCTGTCTATAGTGTTCGTTGTTGAATTCACCCCCATTATCACTCAGAAAACGAACAGGAGATCCGAAATAGGTAATCCACATCATAAAGATGTTTTTGATGATCTCCTCCTTCTTCTTTGTTTTGATCAATGTTGCCGCTGAATACCTGGTAGCGGCATCAATGAGATGTAGTATCCACACCTCATTGTGGATGAACTCTTTCAAATCCATGCAAACTGTGTGATTAAATCTATTGCCAAGAGGCAATCCCACAACCGGTCGCAGTGGAGTTTTTTTAAATCTAAGGCAAATTTGACAGTTTTCACAAACCTCCTCAATCGCCTTTATAAATTCCTTGTCATTGAATTTGCCACTTTTTTTAACCAAGGAAACAAGTTTTTCCTTCGAGGCATGAGCAAACTGTCGATGAAGTTTTTCTGCTTTTTTTTTTTTTTTTCTGTGAAAGAACACTGACCAAAATTCTGAACATGTAATACAATGTTCTTAGTACCACTATGATCCAACAACTTATTTGTTAAGGGGAGACAATAGTGCCCTGAAGTTGTGGTCTTTAGTTCAATACATTTATCAAAAATCCAGCACATATCTTTCCGGAAATCTAGCACTATTCCTGCTGTCTTCATTGATTTGTGACTTAATAGAAGAGGCAAGTCGTTTTTCACAATATCTGCTTCGATATAAACTCTTATACCTCCGAGTGTAACCGGAAATTTAGCAACTTTAATTGCTGTGACAGCCACTCCATCACCAAAACAAAAACTCCGGTCTGAGTTCGTATACTTCACTAGTTGCAGGTCACTTTCATTTAAAGTATCTAAATAAACATCAAGCCACACTTCGCCAGCCAGTGTGCGAGTACAAGCAGAATCCAAGACTGCCATTCCAAATGTTTCCTTTACAAGATTTGAGATTTTTTCATTTGTACTGTTCAAATAAATATTTTCTTGAATGAACAACGTAATGTGTATTTGTTCTGTCGCTTCCGTAAACCTGGGCGTATTTCTAGGACACTCTCTAATTAGATGGTTCGGAGACTGACATTTGTAACACAACAACACGTTTCCACTTCGGTCACATGGATTAGATTGTCCTCGACGAAAACGCCTTTTGTTGTTACCCGGTTTAGAATAATTATAGTTGACGATTTCGGGCTCTGATTTCACTGCCGGTACATTTTCATCACGATAAATGTCACCAAATACTTTCTTTATCGATTCCTTCATGTTTTGATACGTCAAAACAGAACACGTTGTCCGCGCTAATTTTTCGTTCTCTTCCGATATGTTAACCGCGTTCAAAACAATAAAAGCTTGCACTCCTTCCGGTAGAATAATGTAGAATTTTTTAAATCTTTGGTACAAAAACTCATAACGAACAAGAAAGTCATTTATACTGGTACCTGACGATCTTTTATAAGTGTAAAATTCCTTAAAAGTCATGTAAGCGCGCGTGTGTTCATCCTTTAAATATATGTCATCCAGTTTCTTTATTAAGATCTTCAAGCCATCTCGTCCGCCGATGTCACTTGTTGGCAATTCACGGACACATTCCCTAATATTCGGTGGTAGCGTCAAAAACACTGCTGGCCCTTTTTTTTCCTCAGAAAGATCCGTGAACAACGACCACATTTCAACGTCTTGTTTCCAGTTCTCGTAAACATCCTCCCCCTCCAACAATGGAGGTTGTTTGTTCGAAGTTGCCATATCCGATATCCGATCTGTCTAGTGCTACAGACAAGCTGTACAAAAAAAAAAAAAATTTTTTTTTTTTTTTTTTTTTTTTTTTTCGTTTTGTCGCACACAGAGGGATATCTCTGCTACCATTTGTTGAGACACTTGTAGTCTGTCTAAACTGTACGAACGAACTGACTAAATCAAGATGGCCGACTCCTATTTATATCACCACAAGCAAGGGAGGTAACCATGTAACTGAAGCAAGGGAGGTAACCAATGTCTACATTAACAGATGATGACCAGTTAGTCTTGGAAGAAGAACTATGTAAGACCATAGAGGAGGTCCAACGGATGGGACTTCAAGAAAGACAAATGCTGCCTAAAATAACAACCACGAGAGCAACAAAGGTAGCAATAAAAAGGGTTAATGTTGCTCTCAAGAGACAAGTGCCATATAGCACAACCCTGACTGAGTTAAATCAGGTGTCTTATGCATCAGGACTCTACATTGTAAGGAAAGTAATGCCAACATTCCAAAAACAACGGGAACCAGAGGCAAAAGACAAAATACCACGCTGGAAACAAAAGATCCAAAACCAGCTAAACCTGTGCCGAAGGGAATTGTCCCAGATTAAACAATTCCTAGCCGCCCCTGCTGTACAGGGACGACTGAAGAACATCATCGGCAAACTCAGCAGGAAATATGGTACAAAAGCAGGACAGCTACAAAACGTAGCTAGAGAATTAGAAGGAAAAATCCCAGCACTTTCCAAACGCATTAAGAAAAGAGAAAGCAAGAATGGGGCAAAGCATGAAAACAAAACATTTAAGCAGAATGCTCGGTTATTTTACCGTAACATAATAAGGGACACTATAACGGTGAATAACCCGCCCAAAATGCAAGAGCTGGAGGATTATTGGAGGCCTCTCTTTGAGAACGAGATCACCCATAACAAAGAGGCTCAATGGATCCATAGCATTGAGAGGAGCCTAGAAAATAAGCCAGAGATGCCGGAGCCAAAAATAACAGCTGGCACTATAAAAACGAAGCTAAATGGCGTCTCAAATTACAAAAAGCCTGGCATAGACAATCTCCCCAATTTCTGGCTGAAACAACTAACATCATTACATGGGCATTATAGCAGTTGTTTCAACAGAATATTGAGCGGTGAAGAAACTACACCAGAATGGCTATTAAGAGGAGATACAACCCTCATAGCAAAGACAAAAGAAACGCAACGCCCTAATAAATACAGGCCCATTTGCTGTCTCACTACCACCTACAAACTCTTCACTGGCCTTGTTGCGGACAGTATATACCAACACCTCTCCTGCGCCACATATCTTGAAAAAGAACAAGCAGGCTGTAGGAGGGACTGTCTAGGTACCAAAGACCAGCTCTTAACAAATAAAACTATCTTGGAAGACTGTAGGAAGAGACAGCGAAATTTAAGTATGGCTTGGATTGATTATCAGAAGGCTTATGACAGTGTACCACACACGTGGCTTCTACGCTGTCTAGAGCTATATAAGATACACCCGATAATCAAACAGGCCATAGCTACACAAATGAAAATGTGGCAAACAAACATGACATTAAGCCACACAAAAGGAAATATAAGGGTCACGGACGTAAACATCAGACGAGGAATCTTCCAAGGAGATAGTTTATCCCCTTTACTCTTCTGCTTGGCAATAGATCCGTTAAGCAAACTTTTAAACAAAAACAAATGTACTTACAATCTAAGCCAGGACCGCCGACAAGACCCAAACAAACGAATTAACCACCTGCTCTTCATGGATGACCTCAAGCTGTATGCCAGTTCTGATGCTGACTTAAATGAACTCTTACAAGTCGTACATAACTTCTCCAGAGATATTGGCATGAAATTTGGACTGGACAAATGTGCCAAGTGCTCCATCAAATCTGGGAAAAAGATCGAAACTGAAAATATACAGCTTGATGAATATACCACCATCAAGGACCTAGAAGGGCAGGAAGGATACAAATACCTTGGCATAGAAGAGAATGATACCATCCAGCATGCCAAGATGAGAAACAAAATTGGAAGTGAGTACATACGCCGAGTCAAGAAGGTATGCAAAACAGAACTCACAGCCAGAAACAAAATAACTGCCATTAACCAACTAGCCATGCCAGTGGTAACATACAGTTTTGGTATTGTCGACTGGCCACAAAAAGACATAAATAGACTAGACACTAAGACACGTAAAATGCTGACAATGTATAAAGTAATATACAGAAACCAGTGTCTGTCTAGAATGTATCTGCCCAGATGGAAAGGAGGTATGGGGCTCTCGGAGATTGACCATCAACATCGTGCAACTATTGTGAGCACTGGACAATATCTGATGAGCTCTAAAAACCCAACTCTCAAGATGGTACACCAACATCAGGAATCAAGAGCCAGTAGAACAACATCCATCACAAAACTGGCCAAACATTTTGGGGAAGACTGTCTTACAAGTGAGACAGAAACAGAAAAGATACCTGCGACTGAAATAGCCAGAAAAAGTCGCCAGAAATACACTAAAGCTTTCCATGACAAGAAAGTTGAAGAATTGGCCAACCAACAACGGGCCAAGTATTTTCTGGATGAATATAACCAAGACTATATTGATAAGGAAGGGTCTATAAGCTGGCTAAAGGATGGATCGCTCCACTATGACCAGGAGAAGTTTATAATAGCTGCCCAAGATCAAGGCTTGATGACCAATGCGTTTAAAAAGATGAGTGGTCTCAGCAAAGACAACAAATGTAGGTTCTGCCACACAGAAGTAGAAAGTGTGAGCCACCTGATTTCTAGCTGTAAGGTTCTGCTAGGGGACGGCTACTATACAATGCGACACAATGAAGTATGCAAATATCTCCACTGGACGATCTGCAATAAGTTAAATATCGAATGCAGCAAGAAGTCATGGGAACATATACCCGAAAGAACAGTCGGAAACAAGTCATATACCATCCACTATGACTATGCAATCCCTACAGCCACGTACCTAGAAAACGGAGCTATAAAACCCGACATTGTAATATGGGACAAGAAGGAGAAGGAAGCAACCTTGGTGGAAGTTAGTGTCCCGAATGATGCTGGGTTAAACAGAGCTGAGAGGGAAAAGGTTACCAAATACCAGGGTCTTATGTATGACATGAAAAGAAACTGGAACCTTAAGAAGATCTCTATCATTCCAGTAATTATAGGAGCAACCGGACTTATGAAAAAGAATTTTACAAACTATCTTACAAATATACCAGGTAAACCAAGTGCAAAGGAGATTCAAACAATTGCACTTAAAGGGACGGTTAGAATCTTAAAAAGATCTCTCGGTTGGAGTGTCTAAAATAGCAGGTGTATGTTTGGCATCTGGTAGGATGCCCCATCCCTGGCTTAAACAAAATGATAAGAAAAATGAAAAAATGAGAGAGATCTACTTAGTAATTAGTTGTCTCCCAGCATATCTTCACACTCAAGATGAGAACAGTAGTCCAATGAATCTGAATAATACAAATAACGTTATTATTTAAAAAAAACTATTCTTAACATCGAAACGAGAGAGTGGTTAATAAATATTCTGTACTTGCACCTAATAATTTAATAAACAAAAGATACTTTAAAACTTGAATTTAACTTGAAATTACTATAAAATAAAAGCACAGTACCTTCTCTGTGCATAAATACCGTGAACTTAACTAAAATGATTTAAGAATCAATGATGAACAAAGCAGGGAGCAGTACTCCATCTTAGGATTTATCTGACTCCTAATAAGGTAGAGGATTCAGGTACATTCTGGGGCAGTGGAATGATCCAACCATTTTTTCCAACAATCTTAGTAACAGATTAGATGTAAGTCTTTCTTTTTAGATCTGAACAGAGTACCAGTTCTAGGAGCTTATCAAAGTAAGGGTCTCTCATGCAGAGAGAGCCATCGATTTCAACTACGGTAAAATTCCTCATACAAAAATTTAATGATCTCCTTTTTTAAAAAAAAAATCCAATTCATTAATATTGCATATGTAAACAGTTGCCCAAATTAACAATAACGAAGAAAAAAAGGATGCTATTTTGGCCCTTCTTTATTATAATAGACAAAATTCGAAAATCGAAATATTGAATTTCAAGTGAAACCAATGTTATCTACTTAATTGTCATGTCGCAGTAATGAAAATATACAAAAAAATAAGAAAAACGATAGGGTAGAAAATTAATTATTAATGAAAACAGTTTTCGAAAGAAATTTGCAATATTTATTTACATAATAAACTAAACAGCAAACATAGTGGCAGAGAAGGTAAAACTTAAAAAAATTTAGGCCAATTCGGGATAAATGAGTTATTTTTCTTGTGTTTACGTCACATGTGCCAACAAACATGGCGAATCGGTTTTTAATGAACCATGGAAATACTTGTTTTATGTAATGTTCAGTATATTTAACTTATTGCGACACAATAATTAGGTGGACAATATTGTTTTTAGTTGAAACTGACAATATATAGAATAATTGTTTTTTAATGAAAATTCAAGTTTTCGACTGCCGGATTTTGCTATTGTAACGAATAAGAACCGCTATTTTTGTATGAAATCGAATTATGTAAAAGATGCGCTTGAAAAACGATAAATGGATGCCATCTCCACCATGTTTAAGATAATCTTCTAATCGTTTAAACGAGATTAATGTCTGCCATTATCTTAGTTAAGTAAATGGGGTTTTTCCCCATACTTTATCTTAGTTACAGACAGACAGTCTCGTTCAGTCTTTAACAGACTATGGATACCCACGGAGGGGTGCCTGCGCATGAATTTTTTGTGGCAGGAGGTGCGCAATCTCCAACCCCACCTCTCCTGAATCGACATTGTTATATATCAGGGACAAGTGAGGTGTATGTACAAGACGACTGGAAAAACAATGTCGAGATAAGCAGAGAGCACATACAATGTCTAGAATTCCCAAATGGTCACCCATCTGGTACTAACCAGCGTTGCTTAACTTTGATGATTTGATGAGAACCGGTGTGTCAAAATAATTATGCCGTATATCTTAGTTATGCCGTTATCTTAGTTAATATAGCTTATATAGGAATTAAGTGAGAGGAAGAAGTTGACGGTTGAAAAGAAACTTTTGTAGGGGAATTAGGGTGAAGAACACCACTGGGTGACTTCCCCTCAGGCAGAGAGACCCAGACATCTGGACGTGAAAGTAGGCTTTCTCTATGGTGAGCCAAATTCCACATGGGTCAATACAAGACGCTGTCCTAGACCCTGTACCTACCACATATGATAGAGATCACCATGAGAGTGAATAAAGCCTTTTCATTGTATATTCTATTATGTGATGTTACTTGTCTTTGTTATAGTTGTGCATGTGTGAAAAAAAAAACGTGTGTATCAGCACTAGGGATTTTATCCTCGGCCCCCAAAATCAACAGAGATTAATCCAGCCCTTTATGATCTGGTGCTTGTTGATTTTGTAGTGGGAATTTAGTTCTGTGCACTTCTAGGAGGTCTTCCCTCCCAGGTCTTGTCTTCTCTCTTTGATAAGAGGTTAGTTTATTGCTAATCGCCTAAGGCACACTTACCAAGAAATGTCGACGGGGCTGGCTAGGCACTTTTTGCAGGTTAGAGTGTCCCTCCTTAGGACCGTTGATTTCTCAATCCTACTTTCTGACACTAGTGTCTAAGTTGTTGCAGTGGGAGAGAACCAAAAATCATTTATTTAGGCGCATTTTCTTCTAATTCATTGGCATCGATTTTAATGTTTTTCCTTTGTGGAGATGAAAATAAATACATTTTCTTCTCTTTATGGAAATGTGTGGCTTTGCATTTCTAAATGTGATATTTAATTTTTTTTTTTTTTTTTGTAAAATTTTAATGTTAAAGAAAAGAAATTTAAATTATTTTTTCTGTTTTTTATTTCAGCTTCAGAATAAAATTAAGTTATAATAACTAATAATGTGTAAGTTTTTTTTTTTTACACAGGAATCACCACATTATCAAGGCCAAGAGGCCACTCATGGATAAGGGTTAAAGAGTGTACAGTAGAAATTGGACAATATAGTAATCATTAGTAATGAAAATTCGGTAAATTTGATAACTTATATGGAACGGCTCATCAAGAACTTATTTACGTTAGACTTGAACACAACCATATTGTAGTCAGCCGGAAAGCAGGAAAACGGAAGACAATTCCACAGGCGTGCAGTTCTAAGAAAGAAGCTTTGTTCATGGAATCTACGTTTAGGTTTAGGCACAGATAAAGAGTGGGGGGTGGATTATTGATAGTGTTTTCAGTTAGATGAGTGTTTCTTGTGAAAGTTTGGCGAGGGGGGACCATAGACTTAAGCTCAGTTGTATATAGAAGAGAAACACAGACCATTCAATACTCATTGAAAATAAAAGTAAAATCTATTTAAAGACAGTCATGATTTACCATGTAGCATATTTAAAAATATTTGAAAAAGTTCACAGTTGTAAACAATGACTATATTATTTTATGTTTTTTAATAAATAGCAGATACAATAATGCACTATTGTCAATAATTTATGTTCGTAGTAGTATTTGTTGCTTACAAAAATTAGTGTATATTTTCAAGTAATTTTGTTACTGATGATAAATGATACCTTCTCCTGCATAAAAATAGTCTTACCTGGATAGAGTATATAAACAAAAGAATTAAATTGAATCACAATTTTTCTTCTTAACAACATGAATCAAAGCTAAAGAAACGAAAGTGGATAGAAACATAAGAAACATAAGATGGAAAATGAAAATTGAAATCAGACTGCTGAGTATCCATTTAA